>NC_140509.1:49163865-49328865 GCF_964339955.1 Pipistrellus hanaki
AGAAGCATGAACTATATTATTTCTGCTGCCCAGCTTTAATTCTGTTAGGGACATAAGGGGGAGCAGTCACACACATAAAAATGGGCACTTTGTTTTGTTTTTGAAATGTTTTAAAATAATGAGAGAGAGGAGAATATATAATTTTAAAGTGTAACACTGGACTTAATTTTTTAGTTAGTATTTCCTCCAAACTTCACTGTTACTTGGAAAGTCAACGAGTAACAACAAATTTTGCAGGCAGCCTGAAAGTTTCCCTACAATATCAAATGGGTATTTAGAAGGAGAAATTTAATCCACATGTCTTGATTAACTGACAGTTAAATAATCATTTATAAGAGCCATTTGATATCCAAAATGTCTTGTAAGATTTTTATAAGCATTGTTTCTTTGAAGCAAACCATCTATTATTATAAAGAGTAAACAAAAGGTTATATCTACTTTAACAGAAAACACACACACACACACACACACACACACACACACACGCACACACACCACAAATGAACAGAAACTGAGGCAAAAAATGCAAAAGCCATTCAATAACATGACGAAAATGTTTCACTTCTGAACTCTTTCAAATTGTGCCGAGCATTTCAAAAGGAGATAGTATGCCATGTGAGAACTGTGCATATCGACAATTCTCTAAGTTTTGGCCAGGTATGGCTTGCTGGCCAACCACATCTCATCCACTCAGATTTGATTTGAAACAAAAGCTAAACTGTTAAATGCAGACAGCTGCTGACTGACTCACCCCAAACAAATATAGTACTCTTTTCCTTAGACCTTGCTATGACCTTAGACCATAGGAATAAAATTAAAATTTCAGACAGAGAGCTAAATTTAAATTTCCCCAATAGTTATGTAGAAAAAAAGATAGAGTTCATTTTTCTATATGAAACAAAGTAGGAAGCATTAACTTCACTGAGCATGAGACTTCACAGTCAATGGGCCTAACCAACTCTAAAATGTCATAATCTTCCTGTAAGCAGTTTACAAGTGGGAGGAACATCTTATAGTTTGTCCCATAAGTGAACCTGGGCAAAGAAACAAATACAGGCATATAAATCATACAAGCCAGCTGAAGCTTTTCAAATATACACACTATGACTGCCAAAGGTTTTATGACTCAACATTTAGAATCCATTTTGGTAAAGAGTAAATGTTAAACTTAATACTAAATGTCCCTATATTTAAAAAATAATGCATACAAAGAGATGTTTTAACACCAAAATTTTTACTTTATATGCTGAAAGTATTTGCAATTCCTTAGAAATCTCAAAATGCGACTTTCAAAAATTGTTATTTTAATAAAATGTGTTCTAATTCTTATTCACTATAGAAAAATTAGAAGATACAAATAAATTTAAATACATTCAAATTACCTTACTTAGAAATAAATTCAAATAATAGCTTACTCACTAGTTTAACTACTTCCTTATGGTAATCATCATATGATATATGATATATGTCTAGGCTCTTTTCTGTGCATATTTATAAATGTAGGTTTTCTTATAAGAATAAGATGCTACTTAAATGTTGTAAATATTTTTTCATTCAATCTATAGTATTTCAATAAATATTAATGGGCGTTATCTATTATAAGTCAGACAATATGCTGGAGAATCGGGCAGAGAAGAGTAAATAAAATAGATATAATAACTATACTGTTGTTGCTTAGAGACTGCCACACACACACACACACACACACACACACACCATCACACTCATACATGGAAAAATCAATGCACTAATTACAAATTGAACTAACTAGTTTTAAAGAACTCAGAGTGGGAAATGCAGGGGTGGGCTGAAAATGATGAAGAGGTCTTTACGTAAAAAGAGATAATCAGGTTAACAGAAGAACTGTGGGTGATATTATATTGTAAACATATTTCCATGTCAATGAACATAATTTTATAATACCATTCTTAATGTTGCCTAGTAACTCATAAAATTGTAAAACATGATCTAGTATTAAGATATCTCTGACTGGTTCATCTTTATAAACAAATTTTGTGTGCTTGTCTGATCCTTGCATTAAGGCAAATTACTTATGCTACAGCAACAACGTTGTCTTACTATAAATTAGGTGTACAAAATAAAATTAACCTTTTTCTTTCTCACGTTAATTTTCATAGCTTTTTTAGAATCTCTACTCCCACTCAATAGTTGAAAAAATCTCAAATTAGTCAATTAAAGATGACCTAGTAACTAGTTTAACTCAGTCTTTTTCAAGCATAAATACATTAATCTAAAACTCAAACCGGCTATATAGGCAATATCTATTCTCTTGAGATTTTTAAACTTGCCCTCCTCCTGCCCAAGGTGGCATCTGGGTACAACTCCATGGGGCAAAGTCCTCCTCCAACTGGCATCTGGGCACCGGCCTGCAGTTGTGCATCCCGGTCTGCAGCAGATAAAAGCCCTGATGTCTTCTTTCGCACGGGTCACCCAGTGACAGCTTTGGGAGTTTGTCCACACTCCCCCAGTCAGCACGCTAATGCTCACCTTCCGAGTTCACCTTGGGGGTGTCCTTTTGCCAGCTACTGCCACGCTGCTTTGGCAGATGCATGCCTTTAATTCTCAGTTATGCCCATGTTCCTCCCTGTGCCTGTGACAACCTCGGGCTCACTGCCAGGTATGTGCAGCCCATGGAGACTTGACCCCTTTCTGTTTTAAGGTAGCTATGTTGCCATTTCTACTCTCCCGTTGGCAAGGGACACTCTGCGAGTCTCCTGAAAAGTAGCGCATAAAAAAAGAGCACATGCTTTGGCTTCTATTCAAAATACCCCCTTTCTGCGCCGTTTGGCCTGAAGGGTGGAAACAAGCACACTCGCTTTGGACTCCTTCCCTTTCCTCTGGTTCTCTGGGGCTTCTCCTCTGGAGCCCCAGGAAAGAATTAGATAATATTCTAGAATGTTTTCCTGCTTTCTCATCTGTTCTGTGGTCAGAACTTCAAGCTGTGACTCACTGCAAAGTACAAAATTTTTCCCATTTATCATTAAAGTCTGGCTTTTGATAATCAAAAGTACTTGTTTATAGGCTATCCATTCACAAGGGATTAGATAGCCTCTATTTTGAAATTTAAGTCAAGCACTGATTCCCTTGTTCTTGGCAGTTCCCAGCCCCACTTCCATATAGCAATATTATTCCACCTATCTATTGGGTGAGGCAGCTGCTAAGTAACTCTAAAAAGGGAATTGCCACATAACACATTAGTTTGATGTCTCAAAAATGGATCCCTGATATCACTAGAAGTGAATTTGTTGAGTCAAAGAAAATGTGGTTTATCTATTTCTTATAAGCTTGCAGGCATTTTAGCTCTAATCATTTCCATATTAATATTAGCCTTTATTCCTTAAAGACCTTTAATACATGTTACTAAATTATCCTCCAAAAGCATATGGTGAATGTCTTTTTAAAACCTCCAAGCATGTTAATATAAAATATAGATATTAATGTAAGGCATTAATATGTTTTAATATTTGTCAAATTGATAAATAGTATCTAATTGATTTAATCACTAAAAACTGTGAGCAAATTTGATAGTTATAATCATTCATTCATTTAATAAAAGTGGGTAGGGCTCTATATATGTGTTAGACAGTGGAAAAAACCCACAGGACACGACTCTGCAACTCTTATATTCAAGAGGCTAACAGTCTAATGGGACACAGCTTGTAGATAATTACTTCCGGGCTTCAACATGAAGAATGGGGAATAACACATTAAATGATCTTTAAAGTTTTTGAGTCCAAACTGATACTTCAATATTTTAAAAGCTTTCTTTTAGAGAGAGGGGGAGAAAGGAAAAAGCTCTGTTTATTAAAATTTTACAAAGCCAACTAACAATATAGAAAAAAAATGATAGAAAGTGGTCATTTTACTATCACTATAAAATAATTTATTCAGTTAGCATCATCCTTGGATGCTAGAATTAATTATTGGATGAATAGCTTGTTGGGAGAAGTTTATGGAGAAATTAAGTTGAGAGAAACTATCTTACTAGATTATCAAATTTAATAACAATAATAGGGAAAACTAACACCACATACCTTTTATGTGACTCAATAAGAAACGTGCAACATCAACTATGCTTGCCAAAGCATTTAACCTAAATTACTCATAAAGAAACATTTAAGTCAGACAAATTCAAATGAGGGGACAATCTGAAAACATCCATCCAGGTTCTGAAAGAAAATAACAACACAAAAAGCCCCTCTCCATGTTCCCCTTCCCCTGAGAAAAGATTAGAAAACTCTTCTAGGATAAAGGAGACGAAAGAGATATAATAACTAGATACAACAAATGACTGTTGATTGGATGTTGAATCAAATGAAAATACACAAAAGATATAGTTTCCTTTATATACTTTTGGGCAGTGGGGGAATATTTGGAAGGGATTAGCATATTGGATAACAGTATCAACAGTAAATTTTCTAATTGTGGTTGTGAAGGAGAAAGTCCTTTTCAATAGGTTATGAATGTTGATGTATCTAGGGGTGAAACATATTAATGTTTGCAAATAATTCAAGTAGGGGGAGGCAGAGAGTGGGAAGAAGGAAGTGGGAGGGGAGGGAGCAAATATGGCAAATTTCTAACAATCCATGAACCTAGGGAAGGGATATATATCTATCCATTGTACCATTTGACAGCTTTTCCTTAGGTCTTAATTATTTCGAAATAAACATTTGGATTTTTTAAATGATTATAGAAAGAAAAGGTGCCAAGAAAAGGCAATGGTCATGAATAGTGGAGTCACAGGAAACGGGGACACAAACCCCTCTTCCTTTTTTCTCCAGGGACACTCTGTCACTTGGGGACAGTACCCCATCCTGTGGCTTAAATGCCATCTGATGCTAAAGACTGCCCAGTTTCCCACATGTCCCTAGTTCTATCTTCCCCGTGAGCTTTTCACTGCTGACTCTCCATTGTCTGACACCTAGTAGGCCCTCAATAAATGTTTGAGAATGAATCAATGCACTCTGTGGAGGAGAGTGGGGCAATGTCATAGAGTAGGAGGTTCTTCCTGTAGGTTTTTAAAAATGAGCAGATATGAGTAATGAGGTCAAGGGAAATGTGGTCTGACACATCTCTGTTGCATTCTTGCTCCAATGCCTTTGCACCAGATGATCAACACAAGCTGGGGCAGAGCGGAAGGGCAGGCGCAGTGGAGCATGCTCTCCCTGTGCCATGGCAATGGCAGGCTTTCTACTGACTGCTGTCGGTGCTAAAGCAGGCCAAAGGTTGTCAACTCTGATTTTTTAGTAGAAATTGGAAATTCACAGATTCCTGTGAAGTTTCCCAATTTTTAAAATAGTTTTCAGGACTAGGTGAAACATGTCTACTGAATTATGCAGTTTGGGGTCCCAGATAGAAAACATGATATAATAGCAAGAAGTGAGAATTGGAACCATAGAAAGACTCAGATCATGGGCACTCATATGCAAGATATGTTAAACACATAGAATCAGCCCAGGTTGAGCTTTGAGATCTATGAACCAGGAGGTCATGGTTCAATTTCTGGTCAGGGCACATGTCCAGGTTTCCCCCTGGTACCCAGTAGGGGGTGTGCAGGATATAGCCAATCAATGATTCTCTCTCATCATTCATGTTTCTCTCTCTCTCTCTCTCTCTCTCTCTCTCTCTCTCTCTCTCTCTCTCTCTCTCTCCCTCTTATCGCTGAAATCATTAGAAATATATTTTTAAAATATAGGTTCAGCTTTTAGCAAAATATTAAATGTGTTTGATGAAAGAGGAATAAGAAATGATCATTTGGAAACCATCAACAAAATAGCCCACTGCGTGGGAGAACATATTTGTCAATGTTATCTCCGATAAGGGCCCAATCTCCAAAATTTACAGAGAACTCATACAACTTAACAAAAGGAAGATAAGCAACCCAATCAAAAAATGGGCAAAGGACCTAAATAAACACTTTTTGAAAGAGGACATACAGAAGGCCAAGAAACATATGAAAACATGCTCAGTCACTAATTATCTGAGAGATGCAAATCAAAACAACAATAAGGTACCATCTCACACCTGTCAGAATGGCTATCATCAACAAATCAACAAACAATTGCTGGAGAGGATGTGGAGAAAAGGAAGTCTTGTGCACTGTTGGTGGGAATGCAGTCTGTGCAGCCACTGTAGAAAACAGTAAAGATATTTCTCAAAAAATTAAAAATGGAACTCCCATTAGACTTAGTAATCCCACTTCTGGAAATATATGCTAAAAAACAGAAACACCAATCAGAAAGGAGACATGCACCCCTATGTTCATTGCAACATAATTTACAATAGCTAAGATTTGGAAACAGCCTAAGTGCCCATCAGCAGATGAGTGGATTAAAAAATAGTGCATCTACACAATGGAATATTATGCTACTATAAAAAAAGAAGGAACTCTTACCATTTGCAACAGCATGGATGGACCTGGAGAGCATTATGCTAAGTGAAATAAGCCAGTTGAAGAAAGATAAATATCACATGATCTTACTCATGTGTGGAATATAATAAACAACATAAATTGATGAACAAAAATAGATCCAGAGACTAAGAAATATTGAACAGACCATCCAACCTTAGAGAGAAGGCAGGGAAAGGGGGGTAAGAGATCAACCAAAGGATTTGTATGCAGCATATTGGTAACCAATGGACACGGACACTGAGGCAGTGGGGGCTTGTCCTGGGGGGCAGGAGTGGTGAGGGGGAGGGTCAATTGGAGGAAAAGGAGACATATGTAATACTTTAGACAAACAAACAAAAAAGAAATGATCATTTGTCAAAGCAGAATAAGGATGACAAGTCCTAAATAAGAGGTAAAAATTTTTTCAACACACACAGTACATTTCTAGCTCTCCAGAGCCCCGCTGCACTGGCTGTGTCTGGGGCTGTGGTGAAGATTGGATTGCAGGACCTGGAGCTGGAGCAAAAATGTCATGTTGACATTGCCTGGGATATCACAGATTGTTCTAAGGAGTCCTGCCTTAGTAGGTGAAGGCAAGAACCAAAACGCAGAGGTCATAAGTACAGGTACTAACAGCACATTCCCAGCTCTGTAATCTTCCTTCATATTCCTCCTTTGTATATTTTTCATCCTAAGGAATTTTGCTAACCTGAGGAAACATTGTTACACCTATAGTTTGCATCATTTAGTTTCCCACATTTTTGGTCTTCAGATTTATAAATATTCCATAACTGTTTCTGAGTGCCTACTGTAGGCCAGGGACTATCATAGAGTGAAGAGTTGAAACAGACAATAATAACAAGCCAACAAATTAGTCTGCAATAATTCATCGATGTTGGCAGAAGAAGTGAGACTCTGATCAAACTCTTAAGTGTTCATCAATAGATAAATGGGTAAAGAAGATGTGCTACACATACACACACACACACACACACACACACACACACACACACACAGAAATAATATTCAGCCATGAGGAAGAAGGAAATATTACCATTTGCAACAGCATGGATGGACCTGAAGGGAATTATGCTAAGAGGAATAATCCAGACAGAAAAGACAAATACTACATGGTACCACTTATATGTGGAATTAAAAAAAAAATTCAAACTCATAGAGACAGAGTAGAAAAGTGGTTGTCAGAGGGGGAGTATATGGGGAGAGGTTGGTAAAAATGTAGAAACCTTTAACTGTAAGATAATTAAAGCCTGAGGATCTAACACAAGACGTGGTGACTATAACTGATAACACTGTAATTGAAAGTGTTATAAGAGTAGAACTTGAATGTTCTCACACACAGAAAAGATAAACATGTGAAGTGATGGATGGATTAATTAGCTGGATGGTGTAAGTCCTTTCATAATTTATATGCATATCAAATCACCACAATGTATACTTTAAATATCTTACAATTTTATCTCAATGAAGTTGAAAAAAAATAATGTGAGGCACATTATGACTTACTAAAAATTCTCTAGTAAAGAGTGGAAGCAGCTGCATATGAAGAAGTGTAGGCCAAAGAAGCAAAATTCAGCACTTCCCCAAAGGTGGGCTTTTGCAGACAACACCTACTGACAATCATACTCAGGGGCGAGAGTGATTAGGTAAATCCATAATATACGTAGGGTTTTAATGGAAATTGAGTA
This sequence comes from Pipistrellus hanaki, assembly GCF_964339955.1. NCBI lineage: Eukaryota > Metazoa > Chordata > Mammalia > Chiroptera > Vespertilionidae > Pipistrellus > Pipistrellus hanaki. The sequence continues at coordinate 49,171,984 of NC_140509.1, forward strand.
TTAAAATATTTAATAGCACTTGAAACTCCCTTTGTAAAATTCTCACCTTTAGACATTCCATAAATTAAAGATGTTAAGGATACTCCCTTGAATAACTCAAGTTATTATGATGATATAACTCAAGTTATATTTCATGCTAATTTTAGGTACTTTTTAATCATAGTAGGCAATTCGCAAATTTTTTGTATCAGATAGAATGCTTGAGTAAATCACTCATGGGAATTAATATGTCACAGGAGAGACACAGACCCTTGATATAACAAGATGAAGGGACAAGGCATTCTCAGTGAAAGGCATTCAGGAAGCAATCCGGAAAGCTCTATGTGCACACTTCTCACCGGGGACTTAAACCTTTCATGGACATGTAACTGTGTAATCTCTGTCTAGCCACTCCAAACAGCCATAGAGGATTCTTAGCCAACTCAAAATGCATCTGAATTTGTAGTTAAATTTTTCAAGATGTACTTTCAAACTTCACCTTTGTCATGGAGAGAAGAAGCAAGACCAAGTAATAGTTGTTTATGACACCATTTAATAGAGATTTTCTGTCACTCATTAGAGAGAAAGAAAAAAAAATGATCACAAGTCAAAACAGAATAAGGGAGACAAATCCTAAACAAGATATTAAAAAAATAACTTCAGCCTTGATTTAACATCTTGATTTTGTCAGTAGAGCCTATGACTTAGGTGCCCATACTCAACTTGAGGAAACATAGTTAAATACTGGCAACCAAGATAATTTGATTTTCCCATCACCATAACTTCTAGACCATACCTAATGCAGGAGGCCTGGGTTGCTGCTACTGCTGCTACTACTGCTACTACTACTATTACCAATAATGTGTTTAAAATAGTTTTTGTAAATAATCCACCCCTACAATTCTTCAAAATAGAAAAAGTGGTATTTAAGATGATCAGGTCTACGGATTTACTGTCCATGCTGCCACTTCTCACACCAACAGCAGACATTACTAATCACTCTTTCTCACTAAGTGTAGATTCCACTGAGAGTCTTTTTCACTTTTGGTGAATGTATATATCCTAGTTGGCATGACAAAACAAAGGCATATTTGCTATCTTTGACATAACAGAACCCATCCTTTTATAGATAAAGAAATGTTTGCAAAATGATTCTATAGCAAATTAGTGGCAGAGGTAGGACAACAACATGACTCATCTCTGCACTCTCAGCTCTTTCTACTGCCCCACGTGTTGTCTGCCAGAAAATACCACCCAAATGACAGAATTTAAAAAGCTCACAACAATTTTTAAATTTCATTATCCAGAAAGCTGTTCTAATAAAGAGACTTTGGTCCCATATATTTACTAGCTCATCTGGCCACCATTCTTTGCACAGCAAGTATAATCAGTTGTCCCTGGGGGGCAGAGGGAGATTTCAGCAGTTGCTGAAATACATGCATTTATAAAGACTGTGAGCATGTTCGCATCCTGCAAAAATGCACACAATCAATCTCAAAATATCACCAGCCCTTCAAATAGGAGGATTCTAACTACATATAAGGGGTAACGGATCAAAGTCAGCTAAGACTAATAAACATGAAAAAAGCAGAGCTGGAGAGAATGACAGATGCTGATGAGTACTCCTTACCGTTTAAAACAACGTATAACTCTAACCAGTCTGCCAAAAACAGACAATGGACTGATTGCTATTGTTTTACTGATTAACTATTCTCTCTGCTTTTTCCCAAAAGGCACCCAGGCAAACTTTGCTAAGTAAATATTGACACCTGTAAACCAAGCTGCCTAATGCCTTTGGCTCTCCAGCTATCTTCCCATCTGTTGCCTGAGAATTTTAAGCAACGTATTTTGGGTCTCTTGCTCTCTTTCCATTGTAAACTGTAAAAAATGCTACCCAAGAAGCTAATCCGAAAGCCACATGGCCCCAGAGGAGCCTGTGGTAAGTAAAGGGAAATGTAGTCTAATATGTAAAATGCGTCTCCCACTGGCCTCCTTGGCCATCCCGTCTTTAGTTAACAGCATGCCAGGGTAATCTGCTTAGTTACCAAGTGGGGCTTTCTTCTCTCTTCCCTATGAGATCACCCAGACCACGATCAAAGCCCAAACACACTCTCTGCCAGCTCTATTGTTCCCCAGAGTGGGATTAATGGCTAATTATGTCAGGTCACTCATCCAGATGGCCTCTCAGATGTCCCTTTGTCATTGTCTGACCTTCCATATGCCCCTTTGACCTTGAGGTTTATTTCCATGGAAACATGAAGCCTCAGTTTCCTTGCTGAGATCGCCAAGAATTGGCCAAAAGGAGGGATATGGGATAATCTACCCACACTTTGTATTCTGCTTCCATCTCATGCCTTGTTAAATCCAATGAATAGATAAAAAATGCTATCTGGTCCCAGCTGAGTGATGACCATGGTCATGATTCTATGTTACATGCTATGTTTTTTAAATTAGCAGACGGCTTTGTACATGGAAACGTGCATTCAATTTGAAGAACATCAATCGCTATAATGTGAGCTTTTTATCTCATTAATGTTAAGCAAGGGTAATAGAATGGAATTACAAAATATCACTGTGAAAGGAATACAATTCAGGGAATTATAGATATCCCCCATTAAAGCCCTAGAGATGTTTGGATAAGTCAACTTGTTCAGTTTCATAAATTAAAGATTCTTTACTTGCTACCTTTTCTGGGATTTAAATTCTAGCCTCAGATGTTGATCTTAATCTGGAGAAGGATTTTTAAAGTGGTTAGTAAAATAGACACATTTCCTCAAAACTACCAAATAAGTAAATAAAAATAGGAAACGGACTCATGAACTCAATTAAATAAAAGAGGTTGAATATGTATTTGGTGGGATGAAATCTATTTCCCTTTACACTTTAAAGAAGACTAAAGAATAATTCAAATATCGGAACACTCTCCTGAGCTCATCCAAGAATGAAATGTCTCCCTGCTCTGTACACGAATTCACATAAGCACAGGGTCCTCGTGGGGGATGCAGGCAGAGTGGGAGGTATTCACATGTGCCCAAGGTTCCTGGCAGGGTGCAGCCTGTGAATCTTCCCTCACTGGCAGTCAGGAAGCTGCAGATTGCAGCTGAGAATTCTCAACTTATTGAAGAAGAAAATCATAGAGCTAGGTAAAAGAAAAAGGATTTTCTTTTTTGTATTATTTTTTGATGGACCATTTTGCCTTCTAGATCCAGACATGGAGACTTGAGTCAAAAGGAAGACTTCCCTTTGGTTAATGCCAAACAATCCCCTCTACTCCCTTCCCCCTCTCTCAGGGAGCGAAGGCCCATTTGGAAGCAGCAAGGGTGCCTTGTTCACCGTACTACAGGATCTCTAGGACCTCTAGGGCCCAGCACAGTGCCTGGCATAATCTAGGTTTCTACTGAATGCATGAATGAGGAATGAATGTTAGCACCAGCCTGTGTGTGCCAGAGACCTTGACAACTTTGTTTTCATCCAATAATAATCAGGAATTGTTTATTTGAAAAAGCATCCTGTGTATGCAAATTCAGCCTCAAGGAACACACATTCAACATACAACAAAGAAATCTTTTCCTTCCACTAAAAAGAGACCAGTAGATTTCCCCAAGTGTGAAGGGACAGCATGTTCCTAGTCGTTTGAGAATGCGGCCAGAGAACTCCTGCCATGTTTCAGTGTTCTAGGCCTTTTGTTATGGCTCCATTCCACACGCGATACTCATTACATCTTTTGGATTTGCCATCACCACTCCCAGACAGAGATTCTCTTCCTTCTCAGAATAGCTTTGCTCAGAGACATGGCAAACTGATAGCCCACACTGTGGACATGGAAGGGTGACAGGTGACCTGTCAACAGTAGAAGCTATAAATCTGCTACCTTCCAGGTTATGCAACAATATAATTTAGTGGTTTTTATTATTTTCATTTGTGGGAGACAGATTTTTTTCCCTAGGTATATATCTATTTAAATCATTTTTTTTTTAATTTCTAAGAAATGTTTTGTCATGTATAAGACTTAAATACTTTACCAGTCATAGACTTAACCATCTTAATTAGCAACATATCCCAAATGCTGACATTCTAACTCAGTAGAAATATGACTCGAACATAAATTCAAATCTTTCATTAACTGAGGATCATCTTAACAGCATCTGACACTTGTCTAGATTCCAGTTTCCTCATCTGCAGATCATACTAATGTACCCTGTTAAGTCCTTGTAATAGCTAGGAGTTGAAATAATTCTCCTGCATTGAAGGATTCTCACATACAGAAACTAACATCTCAGGGTTGCCTGAAAGATTCAGGAGAACCAGCTAGTGTATTAGAATACTGAATGCTGGAAATTACTGTCTCAAAGAACAGGGACCCAGAGGCCAGTGTCATTCGTGTACTGCTTGTTTGATTTCTATGATCCTTATAAATTGCCTTATAAGTTGTTTACATCAATGAAAAAATACTGAAGTGTCTGCAATGTGCCAGGTCCTGGCTTAGTTTCTGGAGGTACAATAATGATGGCCTCACCTTTCTTTTAGTAGAAAGACTGAGGAGTCAACCCCTTGGGAAAGCAAGGGCAGCTTCCTGGAGGAGGTGCTATCTAAGTTGATCTCTAAATAAAGGCAGATCCAGAAAGTCAGGGAAGAGTGAAGAAAAGTATTCAGATAAAGGGAGAAATGCTTCCAAGTCCTATGGGGAAAAGTGGACAGGACAAATTCAGAGATTTGCAAATAGCTTAGTATGATTGAGGTACAGGGGTGATGCTGGAGAGACGAGCAAGAATCAATAAATCAGAAAGTTGATTACATGCACAACAGCTAGAAAGGCTTCATGTTCCATGTTAGGGAATCTAGAAGCCCAAGGGATCTAAGCAGGCAATGTTAGGAGACTCACAGTGAACTTTGTGGTCAGGTGGCAGTGTCTGAGTCCTGGTTGGAGTTCAAGGGAAGCAGTCCAGTCCAAAGAAAGGGATGCCCAAGGTAAGCAGGGCACCAGTCCTAGGCAGAACTGGGTCACTGGGAACAAGTGGGTAAAAATTATTATGAGGGTACTGGTTATAGGGACAAGGAAGAAACTCAGGACTCTTTTGTATCTCTTGGACAAGCATTGGAAGTAAGTTGGAGCTGAGTTTTAAAATGTTGCATTAGAGTTTCTTATTTCTCCCCTTTCTAGAGAGAGGAATTGGGTGGAGCTAGAGGGGACATCACCAGACAGTACAAGTCAGATTAAGAGGCCCAAGATGCAGAAAGAAGAGAGAGGCAATGGCAGGAACTCGGTAGGTGCTGCTCTTGCAGCAGTATGAGACAATGAATCTAGAGTTAATTAAATATATGACTTGGAGAAAATTTCCTAGTAATCTCACTGAGCCTCAATTTCCTCACCTATAAAATGGGAACAATGATGCTTTCCTTGTTGGATTGTTGTGTGCATGCAAAATAATAGAAGTAAAGTGACTGGCATCTAGAAGGCACTTCATGATGGTAGATAATAAGTACAGTTGGCCCTTGAACCACATGGGTTTAAATATCATAGATCCACCGTACATGTGGATTTTTTCAATAAATATTATAAATGTGTTTTCCCTTTCTTATAATTTTCTTAGTAACATTTTCTTCTCTCTAACTTACTTTATTATAAGAATACAGTATAAAATACATATAACATACAAAATATGTGTTAATCAACTATATTATTGGTAGGCTATTATGAAAGTTTTGGGGAGTTGAAAGTTATACATGGAATTTTGTGCAGGGGGTTGGCATCCCTTAACCTCTATGTTGTTCAAGGGTCAACCGTGGTAGCTTTTATTAAGAGTGTGATTGATCTGTGGGAGACATGCATTAGCCATCATAGAGAATAACTAACAATTATCTTCACTTTTTTTTAACTCCATCTGTTTTGTAGTAGTTTCATTCTACTTTATACTAGTAATCATGCAAATATTATAATTCCATTATTAGTGTCTTTTATATTCTATTTTTTTTTCTATTTTAGTGTTCCCTATAGTAGTATTACAGCTTTGCATGGGATAGGTGCCTAGTAAAAAAATATTGAATGACTAACTCCTTTGTGGATAAAATATGAAGCACAGGGCCTTTCCCAAAAGTTGTTTAAGTTATTAATAGTTAAGTGTTTATTCCTCTACTCATTCCATATATATTTAGTGAGTACCAGTTTGTACCAGGCCACCCCACCATCACCAATTCCTACTTCTTTTTACCAAAGCCATTAGAATTTGTTTTTATTTTGTTTTGCTTTTCATTTATGCTGGGATTCCATGGAGAGATCAGTTTGTGGGTCTGGTCAGTGTAAATTTGTTAGAAACAGCCATAAATGCATCCCTAATCTTGGCTGTTCAAAATAAAAGAGAAAAAAAAAAAAAGTATCTCCCCAAGGTGTTATGACCTGATCCCCAAAGGCATGAGAAAATAGGGGTGGGGATAACCCAAGACAACTCATAGCCAGGGAACTCCTCCCAGTGCACAGCTCATTGACTCTGTGCTAGATTATCTTTGCTTTTGATTCTTTAAATTTACTCTGTGAAAAGCACAGAATTTAGCCCAGAATAACTGTTTAATAAACTAACTTTCCAAAGGGGCAGTACAAGAGCAGTAGGCCCTAAAAGACACGTTAGGAGACATACATTTCATTTATTTATTTTTATTGATTATGGTATCATATGGTGTCCTCATTCCCCCATTCCCACCCCAATCTTCTCCCCATGTATGCCCCCAGCCCCTGTTGTCTGTGACCACTGGTTAGGCTTATCTTATGCATACAAGTCCTTTGGTTGATGTCTCCCCTTTTTCCCCACCATCCCCTACCTTCCCTCTGAGGTTTGAGAGTCTGATCGATGCTTCCCTGTCTCTGGGTCTGTTTTTCTTCATCAGTTTATGTTGCTCGTGATTTCCCCTAGATGCGTGAGATCATGTGATATAAGAAATACACTTGTAAGAACCGAAAATGAGACCAGCCATAATGGTTATGTTGAGAGGCAAATGAATCAGTCTGTAGTGAGTTTCTTTCTGGGTCGTTTTTTTGAGTCTTTAAAATGGAGACTTTCTTGGGTTAGGGAGATATTTTTAAGATGTAATGAAATCTCATAAAAATATTCTCATTAGTAAGGTAAAAAATTATATAGGTACATACTAATTTAATAATAAATTTACTAAGTTAAAAAATAATACAAAGTATCCAGGATGCTTTTACCTTTGATGTAGCAGGTAATATACAAAAGGAAATATATTTATATATTGCCAAGTTATCACTTTTATTAATTTATTTTTCCATCTTTGACAACAGGGTAACTTTGAAACTCCTTAGTTGCTCAGACTCTTATTTGATTCTTTATTTGATCTGCTATCTAATCTAATTAAGCAGATTAACTTGCATTTCAGAGAAGAGAAAAAGGGGAAATAGTAGAGAGGATGATTCAAAAGTAAGCTTTAAATATACAAGTAGAACAATTCCTTCATGAAAAATTTCCATTTGGAGCTTTGTTACAGGTACCTAAAGTCCAATACAATAAGTTTCTAACTGCTGTGTATGTGATCAACCCTCTGATTTGTTGAATCTTTAAGAATAATTCTAGAAGCCCAACTGAACCCACTGTAGACTGGATTTCTATTTAACAAATTCTATCTCTTTGTTATAGACAACTAGCAATCTAATTCTGAATAGTGTTTCTTTACTTTGAAGTTGTTATATTTTCAAGGTATCAGGTTTTATTAGTGAAAGATAAATGCCATTATATAATGGTAATTTTGTGAAATATGAACATTCAAGAGAAAAAAAGCATGAATAAATGGTAGTCAAAGCCTCAAGTAGAAAAGAATTCATGAATTTAATATTCTAGATGTAGAGATAAGTAACACATGACTAGCATGTTTAAGAAAAAAGGTAGACTCTTATCCTTTGAGGCAGCATAGAGGGACCTGGAGAGTATTAAGTTAAGCAAAATAGCTAGTCAGAGAAAGACAAGTATCACATGATCTCACTCATATGTGAAATCTAATGAACAAAATACCTAAACTGATGAACAAAATAGATCCAGAAACATAGAAGCATGGAACAGACTGAACTATTAACTCTCAGAGGGAAGATGGGGTTGGGGGCAGGAAGAGATTAATTAAAGAACTTATATAGATATACGTATAATCCATGGGCACAGACAATGGTTTGGTGAATGATTTGGGGAGGGAGCAGAAGCAGGATGGAGGGGGCTAATGGGTGAAAAAAGGGGACATCTTTTTTCCAACCATAAAGATACATTAATAAAAAAGAAAAACAGTTGATAAATTCCACCAGTCAGTGCTACAGGGGAAAAAGAAGAAAAGTTAGAATGTAAAAAAAAAAAAAAAAAAAAAAGAAAAAAAAAAAAAGAAAGGCAGGAAGAAAAATTTCAAAGGAAAATAATTATAAAATAAACAAAATTGATTATTTGGCAAATTTTTATCACATCCTTCATTTAAAATGCAAAACTAGCATAACTTTTTTTTCCTTTCAGGAATAAAAACATCAGACCTAGTTAGCTATTGATTACCGGAAAAATCTTAATACTTCATGAGACAAGCTGAAAAAGAATATGTTGCAATAAAAAAAATGTGCTTATGAAACAATAGCTCTTTCCCTCCCACCTCCTGCTCCATAAGTCACATCTGCTTTTCTTACTAAAGAAATACGCCTGTGAAACAGAGGAGCTTATGCAGCTGAGGAGGAAAAGGGCATTCCTTTTTGTCTGGTGCAGTATCAACCAACCTGTCAGCCACATTCCAAATGCAGAATCTTTATTTTGCATGATGATTCTAGGAGGCAGAAAGCACAGCTTGGCTGACTGATCCCAGGTGGAGTTTGAAGTGCTGACAGCAAGAGAACTAATGTTTAGATTTATAAACTGAGTGAAGTTGATGTGGAAATCATTGCAAATGAATACATATAGAGCCTTGCATTATCATTTTTATCAGCTCATTTTGCTCACTATAACCCTATGTAATTACTTGCGATGAATGTGAGTTCTACCTACAGCAGACATATGTACCTACAACTGCCACATATGTATGAAATATGTAGCCTCTTCAAGGGAAAAGAAACACACCAATTTATTCAGCATACAGGTTGCAAATTCAAAAAGGCGAGCCTGCATCCTATGTAATAGGGAAAGAAGAGTCTGTGGCTTGTATAATTCATATCCTCAAATGAGTCAAGGAGTATTCATACCCAGGAGTGAAGAAAAAAACAGTATTTTACAGCTGACATTATATAAATGTTAAAATGTATATATTTTACATACTGAAAGGGAAGATAAATAAAAGCTAAGTCAAAGAAAAAATAGGTTGTTGGTACAGCACTCTATCTTTATTATTGACTGGAATATATGTTAAACAGAGCTATTGAAATCACATTGGCATAATTACTAAATGTGGATACTTTTGGGTAAAAATATATATTTACTAATATCAATAGGTTTATCTATTAATGGCTGTCAGTCTTACCTCTCATTTAGATCTTTTGTTTACATAAATTTATATAATACAAAATTTTCTTATGAGTAGATTTTTTTTTTTTTATGCCTGGATAAAGCCACTGGTGGCCAGATTTCACTAACAGCCATTTTGCTGTGAGAACAGAATCCAGCCAGGGAGGACAACGCCACTCAGATGTCATTTGGATCTCTGCCATTCACATTGGGCCCATTTATCTTGTTTGCCCCTGGCAACTGCAGGTTTGGAATGTCAGGGCCAGAGTGCATGATGGCATGTAGACTGCAGTTACAGGCAGATGCTAAGCTCCCCTAACTTTGCTGAAAAGTCTGCTTTTAGGTGGTTTGAAAGCACATCCAAGGTCACATTTTTGCACTATCATCACAAAGTACATGCATGTGTGAAAAATCACTTCTTCCTCCTAATGCATGGAAATATTAAACAGTAACAATAACATTTCCAATAGAACATTCCATACCCCCGCTAGAATGACATGAGGTTTTATAGGTAGATAACACTTTATATATGAAGTACATATGCATTTTCCTGGCACATTATCAAAGAATCTCAATAATTCATGAAAAGTAAAAAAGAAATGTGTAGACCTTCCTACTCCCTAATTAATTAAAACCAAATGCAACTACATGTTGTTTCCTATGGTATCACTTGGGTTGTTTTGTGTGTGGTTTGTCTGTTTTTTAACTTTGTTGATAAGCACTATTATTCTATAGTTTAAATATAATAAACTTCATAAAAATTTCTATGTACTAAGAAACTGTAATCAAATGTATTAATATAAATAACAAAAATAATTTCTTTAAAAGTGAAACAATAATTAATATTCACTTTCTGGATAATAAAAATATTTTTATAATTTCTCTTTGACTAAATTAGAAGTCTTTCTCGGTCTTCAAACTATAAAATCCTACTGGATTTTTTGCTATTTTTTCAAAAAGAGATAATGTGATATCTTAAAGGTTTTTTTACATTTTGCAAAACCAAGTCAAATGGGTCCAACATTTATTTTAGCCAATTAAATCTGGTACTAGACTAAAATTTGGAATACTTTCCACACACACACACACACAAAAAAAAAAATGGTTCAGTGAGTCATCAGTAGGTTCTTTCTGATTCCACAGAGATGTGGCTAAGACACATTAGGGATGCAGTAATGACATGAAATGGAAAAAAGCACGTTTATTTACGAACGTGACTTTGGACAGACATTAAACTTCCAGACTCTTGGTTGCCCTTATATAAAAGTAGAATCTTTATTCACAAGATTATACCAACATTTAAATAAAATACTATATAATTATGAAAGCATTGGTATCTTCAAACAACTTAGACTATTTCTCAATCAAGAGTCTGTGTAACACATCAGAAAGAATGTATGCACCCCTATGTTTATAGAGCACTATTTATGATAGCTAAGATTTGGAAACGGCCCAAGTGCCCATTAGATGAGTGGATAAAAAAGAAGTGGTACATTTACATAGTGGAATACTATGCAGTTGTGAAAAAGATAGATCTCTTATACTTTGAGACAACATGGAGGGACCTGGAGAGTATTATGCTAAGCAAAACAAGCCAGTCAGAGAAAGGCAAGTATTCTATGATCTCATTCAAATATGGAATCTAATGAATAAAATAAACTGATGAACAAAATAGATCCAGAGACATAGAAGTGTGGAACAGACTGAGGAATCTCATGGAAGATGGGAGGGGGAAGCAGAAAGAGATTAACAAAAAAACTTATGTGCATATATATGCATAACCCACGGGCACAGACAATAGTGTGGTGAAGGCCTGAGGGGAGAGGGGAGGGATAAATGGAAGGGGAGGAGATTTTTATAATACTTTCTTTTAAAAAAAATATTTTTTATTGATTTCAGAGTGGAAGGGAGAGAGAGAAAAATAGAAATATCAATGATGAGAGAGAATCATTGATTGGCTGCTTCCTGCACTGGGAATGGAGCCCACAATCCTGGCATGTGCCCTGAGCAGGAATCAAACTATGACTTCTTGGTTCATAGATCTACACTCAACTGCTGAGCCACACTGGCCAGGCTGTAATACTTTCAATAATAAAGAATAAATTTTAGAAAAAGAGTCTGTGTAATAAAAAACTGTGATTTTTTTTTTACTTCACATCGTTAAATATAGGCTGTGTGTAAGGTAAGCATTAATACAAATACACACTATAAAATTGTGGATATACTTTTTCTTCTATAAGGGGAGAAAAATAAGTCAAATTAGTAGATTTAAACTTTAAAATTTAGATTATAGGCTTAGTTTTAAAATTATATATCACTACTTCAAATTAGCTCTTACCTTTTATCTTTGCACAAAACATGTATGTATGTATGTATTTATATATGTGTGAATATATATGTGTGTATAGTTTCATTTAAGTTAAAGATAACTATTAATCAATGCTATTGAGATATAGTTCTCCATTGAGACATAAATCACATTTACAAAATAGCTTTTAGGAATCTATGGGGTTCATGTGCACTATTTTAGAATACAGCATGTTCAAATTTCTCCAGAAAATTTTGCTCAGAATCCAACAGATATGAATATTTGCTATATTTTTTATTCTGAGAGAAATGTAAACACCAGGCTTTTTACCTGCTTTGTGTTTGGTCATCTAGATACTGTGAAACTTGATTGTTCTATTTTACAAATAGCAATAAACATGAACATATTCCTGAGAGATATTACATTGCCAACTTCACAGTCAAAATCTCTTTGTGAGTTGACCAAGTCGATTACAAAATAATAAGTCCTGGGCCTCTGGATTAATCACCAATGATGACAGCACATCCATGGAGCCAGGGTTCCAGTGCTGCTGCGGAGCGGCGAGACGTGGAGGAAGCAGAGATTATGACTGTAAAACGCTTGTAAAACACGGTCCCTGCCTCAAAGGGCCTCCAATCAGGTTGGGTGAATGAAACAGATTAGCATGATGAGCTGTGTCAGCAGAAGCAGGCAGCATATGCCAGGGACGCTCAGGAGAAGGAGAAATGATTTGTTTGTGCAGAGAACAGGACCCACTTTGCTGAGGAGACGGTATTAGAGGCATATCCTGGTGGAGGGAAGGGTTCAGAATGAAAGAGCTGAGGACTGTGTGCTGGGTGGAGAGGAGCATGAACAGGAAAGGAATATGAGAATAAGATGAAGCAAGTTGTTCACAGACAGGCAGACATTGACTTCTAGTATTATCTCCGTTGTGAAACATGTTGGTGATTTCCTTTTTCCTGGTTATACCAGTTCTGTTTCTCTTCTTCTAGTACCAGAGTAGAACCGAAAGTGCCTCTTTTGCTTTGTGTTTGGTTACAGGGCAATAGATTAATACTCAAGCCAGAAGCCAGAACATCTCCTTAACACTTTCCTCATCTTTGCCTTTCATCTTCTATAATGCTCAAATTTATCCAGTTTTCTTCATTACCCTCATTCACCACCTCAGACCAAATTCCTTCCTCAAAAGCGTAATATAACTCTTAAGAGGCCTCTCCACTCCTAACAATTGCACCCCTTTAATATAGACTCCATAGAGCCACCGGATAATGGATTCAAAACATTCATTTGATCAAGTCATTCTGCTGATCTTGGTGCGGGGTGGGGAGCCAAAATATTTCATTTGCTTTTGAAATTCTACCTGCTCTAACGTCTGCCTACCTTTTTAGGCTACCTTCTCAAAATCCTCTCACTCCTCACTCCAACAGCTCTTTAGGGCTTTGAGTCATTTCCTCAGCTGAGAATGTTCCTTCCACCTTGGACCTCTCTAACCTGGATCCCAGCCTGCATCCTGCAAGTCTCATTTGAGTGTCCTTTCTCTCAGGAAGGCCTCCTTAGGCTCCACTTTCTGTACCTATAAATTTGGGTGGCCCCCCATCACACTGTCTAAAATAGCATAGTACTCTTCTCTTTCTCATTAAGCTAATCACAGTTAGTTATTACCTAGATCATACCTGTTTTGTTCATTGCTATGTCCCCAGTAGTTACTGCAGTGTCCATTCCATATTGAGCACTTAATAAATACAAATTGATTAAATGAATGAAAAACTTAATTGAAATACTGATACTTTAAACTCATGGCTAGAGTATCTGCAGGTTGCATTAAATATGCTTGTATATTTCTTAATTGCTACTTTTGACAGAATTAATTATTCAATATAAATACTAAAGTGGTGCTTAATGGTTGGAATTAATTTCTAAATAAACTAGAAACATTCAGTTGAAAAGCTTTTGGGTTGTTGAGACTTGGAAGAGAGGATGGGAATTACCTTCACTTGGGCTTGAAGATCAACTGGAAATGTACAATATGGGGAAGCAGAGCTCTTTTGTGGGGAAAATACTCAAGTACTAGAATAGAAAAGGCATTTCTTTGGCATAAAAGGAGGCACCATCTTATCTAATAAAAGAGTAATATGCAAATTTACTGTCACTGTAAGAAACAAGATGGCCACCCCCCCATCTGGTCAAAGATGACTGCCCCTATATGGACACAAGATGGCCACCACAAGATGGGCAGTTAGGGATGACCAGGCCAGCAAAGAGGGCCAGTTGGGGGAGACCAGGCCAGCAAGGGAAGGAAGTTGGGGGGGGGGTGACCCAGGCCTCCAGAGGAAGACATTTAGGGGGGACCAGGTCTGCAGGGGAGGGCATTGGGGGGGACCAAGCCTGCAGGGGAGGGAGTTGTGGGTGATCAGTTAAGCAGAGAAGGGCAGTTGAGGAGGAACCAGGACTGTAGGCAAGGGCAGTTGTGAGGGGACCAGGCCTGTAGTAAAGGGCAGTTGGGGGGAGGGGACTATGCCTGCAGGGGAGGGCAGTTGAAGGGCATTAGGCCTGTAGGGGAGGACAGTTGGGGGGACCAGGCCTGCAGGGGAGGGCAGTTTTGCCATTTTCCCTATAGATGTAGTGGCCCATAGGATCTTTGAAAAAGTGTCTACAGAGACATGCAATACCCCAAGGTGTCCAAAAGGAGTATAGTGTGTTAAATCCATTTGCCAGATATGATCCTTTACCAGTCCTTGAGAGTTAATTCCTGTAACGTGCAAGTGGGACATTCCTTGATAATCTGTTTTGCCTGCTGTTGAGTGATTGAGAATTGTTTAGACAACATTTTGGCAGGCTGATATAAAAGCTGATGAGATTCTGTGGCCTGTTTTAATAAAGCAACAAATTGACTGGCATATACATTTCCTTTTGTAAAGGACCAGGTAATATAGTATGAGCCCTGATATGAGTAATATAAAAGGAGTATTGCCTTTGCTGTACAATTTGCTGTACCTGTTTAAATAGTATAAATAGACTTTGGTCACTGAGCTATTTTAATAGAGCAGTCTCAATTCTATTTACCAGACCAGCAGCGTAGGCAGAATCAGAAATAATTTTCAAGGTTGGAAATCCTGCAGTGCAGCCTTGATAGCTTGTAATTTAGTTCTTTGCACAGAAGTATGATTGGTCTGGATGACTCTGTCTACTTTTTAAGGCCTAATACATTGATTTTTAATTACAGTTCCTAAATATTAATAGATTCAAATATATCCTCTAGACTTTTTATATGAGGCAACAAACTCAGATTAATATTTCAGTATTTTGTCATTTTGAAATACCTAGATATTTAATCATTTTTATTATTTAATTCAGTAATGATAAGCAGCTTTACCATTAGATGAACCATCAGTAAAAACAGCTAATGCTCCAGGAATAGCTCCCTGCCTAGTATTTTTTGGGTATAATAATAGGGGAGTAATATAAATATTGTAGTAATTTGTTTTTTAGTAGGTGACAACTAAGTTCTTCAGAATATCCACTTAGTCCAATTTGCCAATTCAAATCAATCTGAAATAACATTTCTAATTGCTTCCCAGTGAGGGGAAGATAGATGCATTGGGGTTCTTCTCCTCTAAGCTGCCTGTAGCACTTTCTCAGTTGAGATTTTAATTGAACCATGAGTTCTATATATGTAACCACAGTTTTAGAGGATAGCTGCCCTAGGTGGACCCACTCAATAATAGAAGGAGAGTTTTTATTTTGGAAGATGACTCCAGTGGGACTATTTGCAGTAGGACTAATTTGTCCTAATAAAGGCAATTCAGGCTGTACCTCTAATACTTGGGCTGAGGAGATTGCCTGCTCAATTCTTAGTAACTCTTTCCTAGCTTCATCTGTTAATGTTCAAGTATATTGAGTAAATTTGTCATTTCTTCCTTAGAGATTTTTAGATAAGGTCTTAACCATTAATGTCCCCTAATAATTTCTTAATGTCATTTAAGGTCTTAAGGCAATCCTTTTATAGTTCTACTTTTTAAGGCCTAATACATTGATTTTTAATTACAGTTCCTAAATATTTGAAGGGCATTATCTTCTGTATTTACTCCAAGAGCAATCTCTAAGACATATTTAAGGAGTTTCTTTTAAAAAAAAAAACTTTTACTTTCTTTTAAACAGCAACCAACTTGATTGCCTTTCAGCAAAACAGATAGGAGAGGGACATGCTGGCCAATACTGCAATGAATACATTTCAAGTAAAAGTAAGTTTCTTTTTACTTTTGGTGTCTCATTAATGGTGAGATTTAATGCTTGAATAATAACTTTTAGTTTACTTTGTAAATAGTAGAGGAAGAGATTTTTAAAATGACTCCTTTTTATTAAGCTTAAATTTTACTTTTAAACAGAATTCTTTTTAGCTAGTGCTCATTTGCATATGTATTCAAATTTTAATTTGGACTTTATTAGAATCAATTGCTCATAAAATATTGGCTTATCATATAAATGAGTTTATATGAGACCTTGATTATATTGTAGAAAACTAAATTATTAAGTAATTAAAGTATGTATCTTTATTGAAAAAGCAAAGTAAGCAAACCTATACATTTGATCTATGAAGTACAGATGCTGCCCCACCCCCAGCTAATCTGAAGAGCAGGCTGTCTGAGGCATTTTGTATGCTCATGTCTTAAAATTCCACTGCTGAATATTCTGGTTCTGCTTAAGAAGTATTCAGCAATCTTGTCCTGCCCTCCCTTTCTGTATTAACCATTTACTCTGTCCTTGGCAGGGGATATAAGGGTAGTGGTCTAGCCTTTGTTTAACAGACCTATTTCTTCTTTTTAAAATATGTCCTGCCTTCTATTAATAAAACCATACAATATTTAAGCTTTAATTTTTCAATGATAATTCAAAGTAAACAGCCAGCATTACTTAAGTTGACATTTATCAAAACACTTTTTGTAATTATTCTAAAAGACATCAATTAAATTTAAATCAGTTTTTATATTAAAAATTTGGTTCAGACCATTGAATTAATTATCTTTTTTTTTTTTTAAATCAGGCCAATAAAATATTATATACTAGGTTGAAACTTTACCACACATAGAACACATAAGGACTATAATAAATTTTGGACTACTAATTTCTCCAGAGAAAATACAATAATTATTTTTCTCAGAAATGAATTCCTATACTTGATGCATTTTGTTATCACAACCATATAATTTCTCCCAACTTAATTTAAACTTTAAACTCTTAAAAGCCTCAAATTTTAGGTGGCAAGTTAAATACCTGGCATTTCTCAGATTAGTAATATATTTATATTTTAAGGATATATTAGAAATAAAATACAAGATATTCAATTAATAAATTCAAATATATCCTCTAGATTTTTTATATGAGGCAAACTCAGATTAATATTTCAGTATTTTGTTATTTTAAAATACCTAGATATTTAATAATTTTTATTATTTAATTCAGCAATGTTCTAAAGTCTTTAAGTTACCAAGGACTTTGGAAAATTATGCATAGGCATATGAGGCTGGAGAAAAGGCAGGGGGAGGAGGGAAAAGGCCTCTAGCCACTTGGATTTTAAAACTGCCACGTTCTTCCTTAGAGATAACAATTTAGGTTACTGCTGAGGCTTCTCTGCCTTTACAGGGAGAAGGGTGACTCGCCCTTTCCTCTGACAGAGAGTACAGTCAGTCTCCTCCTTTCATTATAAATATATTTATAATTCATCACTGGAAAGCTTTATTACAAATCCTTCATTTTAGTTACATCTATTATTTACATTTTAACAACTTTAATAACAATTTTAAAGCCAATTATTGTTATCCAAGGCATTTTCTTTGGCAAATTCTGTAACAGAGATAACTTAATGACTTTCAGTATCTTTAATGTTAAAGTATTATTTTATTTTCCTTTATAAAACAGTAGCGCCCCTGGGACCTGTGAGGCAACCTTGGAATGTGGTCCATTATTATTCAAGAATTACCCATTATTATGGAAACACTAATCTTCTTGCCCAAACACAGCCTATATATTTTCCTTGTGCCATTTTTGCCATCTTTTAAAGAAAACACAATCTGGGGCCTATTCTATAGTATCCGTGAAGAGATAGGGCTTAGGCCAAGAGGCCACCCAAAATCGGGTGGGGCACACCTCCTCGTAGGCTAACCTTTTTCTTTTCACGAGTATAGAAACCCCAGGTGCATCCCTAAATTGTGAGAAATGTCTCATTTATCCAAATTTCAAATGATGGACTGGGAAATAAAAATGAGACTTTTAATAACATTCCCTGGAGTGGGCATCCATTTTACAGGATCACCAAGAGACCTAGTAATTAATGGGCTGGGCCTTTTTTGGTTACCTCCCTTTGTCTAGGGAATTTTCTTAAAACCTGTGTTATCGGCCTGCCACATGTACCACTCATATTCTTTCTTCCCATCCCCACATTCTGTTTGCTCTGGAGAAATTTAGTAATGGCCTGGCTATTTACTGTTTCTTTTCTATTAAACTAAATTAAAGGCATGCTTAACAAACTAACAATAAACAAATTAAACCAAACAAAAAGACAGATAAAACATCAATCAACAGACAAGGGCACATAACACATAGAAAAGACTTAATAAATCAGAGTTCTTTTCATGGATCTTTCAGATGTTTTACATTGCCTGGGACTTAGAGCCAGAATATGGCCTCAATCTCAGGCTGTTATTCACAGATCTTATTCTATTCTGCTCTCAATAGCACTGACTGGCATCTAAAGTTGTTTTAGCTAAAATCTGCCTGTCCCAAGGCATCATATGGTAATTTTCAGACAAATCACTAAAGAGTTCTTTTGTAAAAGAAGTGTAAGCCCCATTTTCACTAGCTGCTGAGCCTTCCCACAATAGAGGGGGAGGATCCAGGGCATTAGATTTTACAGACTTTTGATCCCCAATACGAAGAGGGCATATTGCAGTTTGAACAAGAACCCATATATTAAAGATGACAAGGCACTCATTTTCCTGGAGTCTGATTTAAGAGAATACCTTTTGACATCTTAATTCCTTTATCCTTGAGCATACAAGCTAAAAATTTACAATGATGTTTTGCTTTTTACTCAAATTCTTCCCCATTATAACCTGGATGATTAAAATGTCCCCACCCATTTATGGTTGCAACTCCGAAGCTGGCATGGGCTTTGTGTCCGGTGAACTTCCCCACTTTTCCAGGTCAGGAAATTGCTTTGAGCCATTGCTATCTCAACATGGAACAATCAGCACATAGCTTTTGCTCTGCTAAAGCTCAAGGTTCATCAGCCTTCCGAGTTCCTTGATGCACTCTCATAATAGTATTGACAATGGATGGCTTCCCTCATAAAGTGAGACAGTTTAGAAACCATACGTATTTTTCAAAAAGAAACTGTTGATTAGAAGATGATATGTGTTAAATGATGTTCAGGGTGTAAAAGAGTCTAATTATGTTTATCAAGTCATTTAAGATTTTATTGTCTTTCCCAAGTAAAATATCCACAAATCTTTCCTTAAAACATATTTTATTGAGTTTTTACAGAGAGGAAGAGAGAGGGATAGAGAGCCAGAAACATCAATAAGAGAGAAACATCGATTAGCTGCCTCCTGCACATCCACTACTGGGGATGTGCCAGCAACCAAGATACATACATGCCCCTGACCAGAATTGAACCTGGGATCTTTCAGTCTGCAGGCCGATGTTCTATACACTGAGCCAAACCAGTTTTGGCAATAGCCACAAATTTTGAATGAATTACTGAACGTTGAGATTTTTTTTCCCCCGGTTAGCATGCACTCTTCTCAATTATCCCTGAAAACCAGCATATTACACAGAGATGAGCAAGAAGCTTGTCCTCCAATGCTTTCTATCATAAATAACAATAATAATCATTATAACCAAGAGCCATACAGCTGGTTCTTTCTGGAGAAATACTTAGGATGCTAGCACTTAAAGCTTCAAATTAATAACACTACTGAAGAAGAAGAGTAGAATAATGTCTGAATCATTAACCAGCAACACTGCAATAAGGGGTTTTTATAGCATTATAGTCACGGGTCTGGCATTTATGAGATGTGGGATATTCTTTAACATTTCTGTTGAAATGTTTTTGATGATCATGGAGTTTAATTAGATGGACTTTTATTGCTTACTCAGAGTATGTGCTCCTTACCATGAATGTAATAACTGATAAATTGAAAGAATTAATTTTGTAGCATAGATTATTATCTCATTACACCATATGTCACTGTAATGGAGGCTTTGTCAGATCCCAAAGTTTGTCATTTATCTGCAAAATCTCATTCTGGGCAAGTGTTGGGTTGGTTTCGATCAACAATAAATGTGAAGACTTCATACTTCCATGCTCTGACATATTTAAAGAAAGCTAAGCTCTTTAACTGTATAACTGCTAGCTCCCTGTACTTATGCTTTGGTAGGCACAACAAGTATTTAAAGACATAGAACAGGGCTTTCCACACAAGGCAACACCATGAAGGTCTGAGAGGACTGCCATCGCTGTGATTATTGCATATCAGCAGTTCCATTCAAATAGAAAAATAGTTCTCATAAAGAACATCATTAGGTGTCCTTGATGGAGTTAAATTAGCTACTTGGGTTCTGCAGTATGAAGGTATAAAAATTAAAAGCCACCAAATTTGCCTGTCAAGTGGCCCCTAGTACACACCCCTGAAGTCCTAGGCATTTCAGCCTTAGGAAACCAACCTTGGTTCACCTTAAAGTCTTGAAACTGACAGGGCTCCATCAGATATTATATTCCCTGACTGTACTTCTGTGATGCTGATTGACAGCCTCTCCCCTCTTGCTCCCCAGCTCCAGTGGCCTGGCTGGCTGTTTTGTCAGCTGCTCCCTGCCTGGGCCTGGCGTCCAGCCTGTCAGGACCAGAGGCTTCACACCACAGGAGCCCGTCCCGCCTTACCTCACTTCGGCTCAGGCTACCACTCTGCCTCCAGGCCTGGGAAGACCTTTCCAATCTGCAAATATCACTGGAGAATTCAAACTAATCCATTCAGCTTTCCCTGAGGCAAAGGGAAGAAAAGGTTTCTTAAAAGGAAAAGGATTAAGAGGAGAAGTGAGCAAAGGCTTGCCTGGTCTCCACTGAGGGAATCAGAAGGAACACAGTCAATTGAATAAATGGTTCACCTAATGGTGGGGAAGGCAGGGCAGGAGAAAAGCTCTGTGTTGTGGCTTTCGACTCTTGTAAAGTCACTTACAGAATCATATAATAGTAACAAGTTCCAAGGAGTCAAAAAGTGAGAATATTCTCTTTACTCCTTCACATCCTATGACATATAAGGTTCTCTTTTTGCTTTTAAAAGTGCACTTTTCCATGTTAGACACAATCCTTCACTCTGTGCGTGTACACACACACACACACACACACACACACACACACAGGAATCTCATTGTTTAACCATTTTGAGATTGAAATAGTTAAGGTAAAATAGGTTTACTTTAAAACAAGAACGGGAGCTGGGAAGACATATATGATTTTGATAAAGATCAAGTACTGTTAGATTCTACCATGAAAGAGCTCTGTATATCCAAACCGGGTCTTCACTTACCAAAATGTTGTTGAAAAAATATTAGTGACTATTTTGGCATTCTTTTTGTTTGCCCTTTTTGATATTTACCTGGGTTTGTTAAATGTTCTTCAGGTTATTTTATCTGGACTTCCCAAGCCCTCCCTCCTCCTTATGAATGTTATCTGCTTGGAAATTAGGTGTCCCAGTGCAATTGCCTGCTAATTGTAATTTAATTTGAATCTCCTTTAAGAAAGAATTTTCTTTAGGAGGGAGGAAATCTTCAAGAAAAAAAAAAAACTGTCAGGTCTCGATTTGTATAAGTAACCCCTTGATCTTGGTGGGTCATTAGATTGCACGAGTTTGTAATGCAATCAGAGTCAGCATTCTGCTCTTAAGGGCTACTCAGTAATTTGCTTGTTAATATATTAGCACACAACATTGATCAAATGGCTAATCCAATCAGATGCTTGCTATTGATCTCTTATAGATTAACCAATCTGGTGATCACTTTTGTTGGGTTCAGTCAATAGCAGATGCCAAGTAGCCTTTCACACACCTAATTAGCTTAGGAAATAAACCAAACATTTTGCTTGGCCCCGAAGGCAAAGATCAATGGAAAGCTTTGGTGCTGCATTCAGATGATTTTTTTTTTCATCAACTTTTCTTTCTCTCTTCTGCAGCCACTCAAGTTCACATTAACACTCTCCCTCCGGTTTGAAGACATCTGAAAAGCAGCTGCCATGTCTGAGACTCTGAAGCAGCTGTAAGCCATAAATCACAAGGTGAGGGATTCTGGGTTGCACATTGGCATGTGGTCTGTCAGTCTAGAAAAATAGAGACATAAAAGAGCCAAAGGTCAGGGGTATGCAGAGTTTAGAAGCCTGAACTTGTGCTATATTTCATGCAAAGAAACCTTGGCATTGGTGGTTCTTTCCAAATGCTCTTTAACTTTGCCTTTCTGGTATGGCACTTGATTAGGTCTTGAGTCATCTGAATGGGCTGATTCTGGCTTTCTGCCATCCACCTACTACTATTAATTTGGTCATGCGCCTATGTGCCATCATCCAGAAGACCAGTCCCTCCAAAGGATATTAGGCTAAAAAGCAACTTTCCATTTGCATAAAAAATTCTGACCTTTCTGAAACAATTTATGCTACCTTGAACTTTAAAGTCTGACCCTTCCGAAAGCAATATTTGAGGTGATTTGGCTGAGGCTTGTTACATGACTTTAAAGAAGTATCCACTCTCATGGATCCAACCCTATTTCCTCTCTTCCTACTCCCCAGGCTGGACCTCATCATAGAGACATTTATCCAGGGGCCTAAATAATAACAGTCCTGTTTGTTGATTCAGAACAGAAAAGTGAGTGGAATAGTTTTCCTGGAAACTACTGACAGCTACACGGTTATTTCCCAGAGCAATATATGGTAATGACTTTCAATGATGGGAAGTTCCAAGTTCCAAAGCACAGCACAAGCTGATGGAATGTGACCAATATCTCTTGGCAAAGTGAAATTCAGAACTGGAGCATGATCCTAAAATCAATCTCAGAATGTTCCTTCCTAAATTGCCATTTTTAAAACAGAGAATTCACCAAATGTCTTTCAATTTAAAAAGAAAAGCAAATTTTTAGAAACCACAGTTGGCTTATATACTCATGGCAAATTTTCCTGAGGATTTAGGAGAAAAATTGATTTAATGTCAAAAAGCAGTCAATCCATCAGTCAATGAATCAAAGAAACCCACATATGTCAGGGCAGACTAGCCATTCTTGTTCGTATTTATCAGAGCATATGGACACACATAGTCAGTCTTTCCCTTAAGAATTATCTAGGTGATCTCACCAACTTTCCACCTTGAAGATAAGATCTATAATGAAATAAAAATTATTATTTAAAAGTTTACCTGTTTTTAAATAATTTTTTAATCTTCTTCTCCACCGGTAGTTTTATTTGGGCTAGTTGGCTTTCTTGGTGTTTCCAAATATTAAACAAAATATTAAACAAAAATAAATTATCAAAACCAATGGTACATATATCAGATAGAATGAGTACTTCGCATTTAAAAGTAAATAGATTTATTTTTTCATAGAACCAATTTGTTTATTTGAAAATCATTTTGAGATATGGTGAAAAGTTAAACTTGTCCAACATGGCATCTTAACAGAACTGCAAATGCAGATTTCTAATTCTGAGAGAAATTGAGAGCAAGACCATCTTCTTCCCTGAAATAAATGTAAAACTGATCAGAAGCAAAATTGAAATATGTGATTTAGCTGGTGGGCCTCCTACACTTTTTTTTTTTCTGGGCTCTTTTACCATTATTAGTTTTCACACCAGATTTTCACTGTTGTTCACAAGGAACCAGGTGAATAGATGGTATTACTTAAGCTCCAGAGACAGGCTACCTGGGTTCAAATCCCCACTCTGTCATTTTCTGTGACTGTGGATTTATTTAACCTCCCTTCACTTTAGTTCATCCCCTGTAGAAGGGGATATTAGTAAAATCTACTTCATAAGGTTTTTGTGAAGGATCAGTGTATGCAAAGAACCTCAGAATAATGTTTGGCAAATTGTAAGCACTCTAAAAATGCTAGCTATTCTGGCCATTATCATCTGCCTAAAAATGACCCTTTCCTAATATCTCTTTGGCCTTCATGTTACTTAGGACACCTTCAAAGTTGATCATCCTCACCCACTATCACAAACTGTGTTTCAAATTATCTGACAGTTTATCTCAGAAACTCCACCTAAAGTAGTCAGCCATGGAAGAGTCTAATTCATACCATTGTGGTAAGGAAAAGGAAATCTGTAACAACTCAATGTGTTCTCGCAGGGTTATTTGCATTTAAAAATAAACTACTCAGAGGCAATAGTGCAGTCCCTTTTCATTCCCAAATTTAATACTTATACATTCAACTATGTAATGCCTGGTCTCAAATCTGACCAGTGTCAAGGCTCAAATTTGCCATGAGTGTACTGGGGACCTATGTGAGAGAGCTACTAAGTAGCCTGGATGGCCTCCCTCATCTTAATGCAGCGCTCCCACGAAAGACGGCCAGCCACTGGAAATATTGCTGGGAGGGAAGAAAAAGTATTCGCTGTAAGAGAGTGACAGGTTCTCACCCCTCCAGAACTAGTCCCTGGGGGAGATGCTGTACTCTGTTCAGACTGAACAATCACATAAAAAAGATCACCTTATGGGCTTGCCAGTGTTGAGTTTGCCACTCATTTACATGAGCCAGGATGGTTTTGTACCAAGTTCCTTCCACACTGAAATAAAAACGGACATAAGCAAGGCAGATAAAATTATCAGTCTTATTAGCACTCTAATTTTAATCAACTTAACCAAAGGGGATGAGTTATCTTTATCCTTCTGTGGGGGTCGCTGAAAATAGGACCGAACACTGCACAACTACAACATGCCTGGAAGTCCGGTTTCTGGAGTTTCCCCCCCTGGGCTCTAAATGTAGGCTTTTGTCATTTCAACCTTTGGTTTTCCCAGTTTTTCATTCACTTCACTGGTGAATTCAAGCTAGGAGAAGAAAAAAAAAATGTACACTATTTTTTACAACTATTTACAGCATTTAATCACCTGGCACCAGCTATAAGTACATTTATAAGGTATTTCATCTTATAAGATAATGACAGTCTGCCTACCACTGGAAATTACATATTTGGTAAATTACATATTATTTCCTTTACATGTACACAATATTCCCATAGGTCACAAGCTCCTAGAATATTAGAACTGCCAGTTATGTATAAAAATGTCAGTAAAATTTACTGAATCTATCAGAGATAGTAGCATGTGAAAATCTGTGTTTCTCCGATTTGTAGTCAAATTTATTGTGGATTCTCAACTATTTTTATTGAACATAAAATACATATACAGTGTTTTAGTTGTCATTCCCAAAGAGTTAGAATTTTGGAGGAAATTTTACTACTAAAGAATTTGAAGTAATTTTGTTAAGTACAAATTTAGGCAGTCACTTAAATATACAGAGAAACCAGTAGACTTGAGAAGAGTATACATTTTTAAAGAGTTTCTTTATATTGATTGATTTTTTATTTTACACAGAGAGGAATTGAGAGGGATAGAGAGTTAGAAATGTCGATGAGAGAGAAACATCAACCAGCTGCCTCTTGCACACCTCCCACCGGGGATGTGCCTGCAACCAAGGTACGTTCCCTTGACCGGAATCGAACCCAGGACCCTTCGGTCCGCAATCCAACACTCTATCCACTGAGCCCAAACCGGTTTCGGCAAGAGTATACATTTTTAAAATATGGATAAATATTTGTAATCCCAAAGCCAGAAATTATCATACTTTGTGTATTTCTCTTATAATAACATAATATGCATATGTGAAGCATGTATATTTAGCTTACTTAAGGACAATTGTGGCCTTGAACAAAATCATGATTAGAAAAATATATACAATGCACATAAACACCAGTTATCAAATAACTTCAATCATTAAAAATTTAAGAGTGTGAATGTCTTTCTTCATAAATGCATATGAAAAGTAAATGATGTGATCTACATATATGTTAAAAACTACAGAATGTTTTAATATCTAGTTTGATTTTGGGAAGAGGGCTTATTTTTGTTTTATTATTAATGAAATTGCTTTGGAGGTTAAAGGATGAAAGAGTATTTTAAACTATTAATTAAAATGTGAAGGATAAACATTAAAATACTTCAAAAGTTAAATATAAAACATACTTATTCATTTTAGTAAAGCTAAATTTGTAAGCAATATACCATTTTGTATTTAATAAGATTAAAGCAAATACATTTAAAGCAATAAAAACTGGCTTTTAAGTGAGCAAAACCATAAACTTAAGGAGTCAACTCCTTGATCAAATTGCAGACTTATTCCACTCAATGAAATTCAAATATACTTCCTAAATGAGTTCATTACAGTGAATGGTTCATGAATTGTAACCTGCTTTAGTGCATTATTTAAAATAGCTAACATATGCTAGAGTGCGCTAACAAGGAGTTAACCAGTACATTCCGGGATCCTGCTGTGGTGTGGTACTTTAAATATCTGCTCAATTTTTAAGGAAGATTTTTAAAATCAGGCTGGAAACACACTTCTGCCCATCTACAGTGTTCGCTTTTAAAGAGCACACATTTTGAGGAAGAAGGAGGTGACACACAACATCAGGTCTACTTGAACAAAAGTTCATAAAAGTGACACATGATCTGGTGGCCCTCTCTGGAAAAGTGATTTGGCAGTGAGGTCAGAGTGTTTATGGTAGGGCCCCTGGAAGGTGACCTTTGTATGTCGACCTTCCACCACAGAGAGGATGGCCAAAGAAAGGGACCAGAGAGTGAACAAATAAGCCTTTTCCGACTTCCCTTTGTCATGGCCATCTATGGCGGGGAAGAGAGGAAAGAAGGAACGGAGGGAGAAACTGGCAGATTGTTGAATTAGGTACAAACTTCAGTCATGAGCCACTTCACTGTAGAAACCATTAAAGTAATAAAGCAGATTACTAAGGATATTTGTGAATCCAATTTAAAAATCCTCATTCTTGAGTCAGCCAATGAGTCTCTCTTGTGTTTACACATGCATTCATCAAACCTAACCAAGTTATTTTTACTCTCCATAAGCCATTACATCCATTAAATTACACAAAACATTCTATGTACCCCCAAATCCAGAGCCAGCTGGCTACAGTCATGCTTCCTGCACTACAACCAAACTCTCTTTTTCCAAAGTAGAATGCAAATGGCAAGAAAATAATTTGATTTATGTGGTATTTACCCCAAAGAAAGCAATTTTCAAAGTATGTGTTGAGGTCAGCAAACATGGAAAGTTAGAGAAGGCATATTAATGATAGCCTAGACTTATTCTGCACTCGTCCTCGGCCAGATATTGTGCTAGATATTAAAGTGAATCAACTTATTTCATCTTCACAACATCGCTTTGAGGTAGTTATTATTATTTTTACAGTTGATAAAACAGAGGCTCAGAAAAAAGAAATAACTTTTCCAAGATGAAACAGTACCTAAAAAAGCTGGAATTTGAATCCAAGTAACAAAGGAATTGGAGAGGATGAGTGGAGGTCCACCGGCTGCCAATTTGCACTGTTCTCTCCAGGAACTGCGTTCAGAAAAGGAATTCAGACCCTTGAGTGCACCTTAGCCATCCGCAATTATATTACATTCCATAGGCTATGCTTACAATTCATTATTTAAAAGAATGTCCCAAGACTTAACCAAAAAGACTTACACATTAATTCTAAATTAATCAGAATATTGGCTTAATCAGAAGGTCCTTTTCCTCAACCATTTCCTCAATCTTTCCTCAAAGATTTTGTTGTTTAGGACATCAATAGAACAAGAGGGGCGAGGGAGTATGTTAAAAGTGGTAAGTGAAAAGTTTTAGCAGATAAAGTATAATTACCTTAGCTAAACTTTAACTGCCACACAGCATTCTCCTACATAAAAGAAGACAGAATGCTTTGCAAATACAAGTGCTGATGACTACGGGTAGAAGAAAATACTGCTGGCATCCTTCAGCGCTGTGTTGAGCCATTGGTTGTACACCAGCTTTAGAGAGAGGGGACCACGGAGACAGCCCCTTATCCTATCTGCTGTCACATAGAAGTCATTATTTATGAAATCAGATGCAGTTTATTGAAATCAGGGCACAAAACAGTTTGTCCTTTCAGAGACAAAAGAACAAAGATGGTTGTAAATCAAGGAATGGGAATAAGGGGTGGGGGGGGGGGAAGAGCAAACAAGAATGGGATCACAGTAGTATAGATTTTCATTATTTTAAATAAAATTTCCACATCTTTAGCCACAGCCATACCAGTCTGTAAAAGACAAAAAGTGTTGGAAAGTTGATCCTTGTTCACTAATGAAATGCAGCCACAGTCAAAGCAGGGTGTTTGCAGGCATGGAGGTGGGGGCTTGGCCTGGAGAGCTCTGTGCAGTTCTGGCGTCCTCCTCACACTGCTACCCTAGTCGAGCAAGCCCCTCTGGGGCTGTCAGCATGGTTTGGCTGACTAACTTAGGGCAGATTTCATGCTGGCTTGAAGCTAATACCTCTCTGTTTCTATTGCATTTTTTATTTACAAAAAGACTTGTACAAAAGACCCAGAATAAGATTTCAAAGTTTTTTTTTTGGGGGGGGGGGCGGGGGGGGAATGAGGGTTTGGCAACAAGTTGCCAGAGGAATATAAAACCAAAAAACATAAAACTTGGCCTTATTCAGAGTAATTTCAGAAGAAAACAAGCCCTTTCAGAAATGTATGCTCTTAATGGCGCTGGTTGCAGTCCTGGCAAGATGGATTTGCAGCATGCAGTAGAGCTAGACAAACCAGAGTTCATGACACATTTCTGCTACTTCTTAGTTGTATAACCTGGAGAAGGCACTTAATTTCTGTATTCTTTAGTTTTCCCACTTTACAAGGGACAACAAAGTGAGGCAAATTAAGGAAGGCACTTTCTGCAGTTAAGTGTTCAATAAATGCCAAATATTGTGCTGCAATTTTTTATAAGATTTGCAATTTGGGCCCTGGTCAGGTGGCTCAGTTGGTTGGAGCATCATCCTGTACACCAGAAGTTGGGTAATCTGATTCCTGGTCAGGACACATATCCAGGTTTTGGGATGTTTCTCTCTCCTTCCCTCCCTCTAAAAAAATCAATAAAAAACATATCCTCGAGTGAAGATAAAAAAAGAACAAAAATTCCCCTCTATCCCACCCTCTCTTTTTCCTCCCTCTCTCTCTTACCTATTCCAGCTCTGTGCCACCATATTTAGGATTTAAAAACACTGATTCCAAAATTCTTCAAAAAAAAGGTTGCATAAGTGATTCTTGGAAGCTAAAATGGCAATCCCATCAGAACTGGCCTCTTCTCCAGGAAAATAGAGACTAATAGATAAGAGATTTGAGGAAAACATGCAGTGGAATTTGAATTTCTTAGTGGATCAAGACTTTCCAAATGTTTTCATAAGATATGTTCATAATGACTTGGAAAAAGGTAAAGAACAATTTAAGCAAGTTAAGGTAATGCTTAATATGTGCTATTTGCAAAAACAAACAAACAAACAAATAAACAAAACATCTTTTTGTTTTGAGATAATTAAAATAATCCCATGAAAAGATCTTGGGATTTTACATTAAGTTACTGCTTTCTAGAGGCCCGATGCACAAAATTCATGCAAGGGGCTGGGTCCTTGCAGCCCTGCCTGCCTGGGCTGGCCCTCACAGCCCCGTCTTCGTCTGGAAGGTCATCCGGAGAGTTGTTCTGTTGTTCAGTCTAATTAGCATATTAGCTCTTTATTATATAGGATTAATTTGCAAGATAAAAGGGAGAGGGGAGAAAAATATCATTTTCTATAGTGTAAAAACGAATACGAATTAAAGAGCTAAAACCTTTAGTTTAGGAAATGTACTTGACTTCAAAATGAGTTGTATGAGTCACGCATGTGCCCACATTTGTTTCATGAAATGTTACATGCTACATTAAACGTTGCTTTCCACAAATACTTTATGCCAAAGTCTAAAAAAAGCTGAGGATTAATAACAGAGAGAAACGGTTCTCTGTTTGGCTGAATAAACATTGCACAAACACTGGTCTGTGTGGGATCATTAGTTTTTTCATCATACTATATCTAGAATTGAAATATCACAAATCCCTCTCCAGCTTAGTTTTTCTATGCAACAAAAGCATTACCCAGAGCAGCTAAGATGTATGCTTCAGGATTCTGACATCTCTGGAATGTCAAACAGGTTCAGTAGACACCAAATACAGATTCTCTCTTTCATGTGGAAAGGTTAAGTAAGAAAAGACTTCATGTGAGGGAACTGCCCCATAATTCATGGTTATTTTAATTTAATCTGAGTGTGTTGCAATTTACATATAGACTGGAATGCAGTCTCAGAGGAAGGGAAAAAATCTATTTTGAGTAAATCAACATTTGGAGGGAATAAAAGTGACCATTTTCAAAAGTAATGCACATTTTAAAGCTCTATATGCATTTCAGAGAAGCCAGCATCAATATAAGATGAGCATTATTTTAAAATGAACTATTCATAAAAACATTATGAGTATATTCTTTGATTAAAAACTTGGTTCTAAGCCTTCTGAAATTTTGAAAGACTTATGGTCTTTCATATGCTATAGCTCTTAACCAGACAAGCATATTCTTCTGGAAGATATTCCTTCAGTAGAAATAAATTAACCACAGACACAATGAAATGGCCAGAGTTGGCAAGAATGGGAGAGAGCTGGATAATATTAGAAATTAAATGAATAAAATATGGTGACCCTTTATCAACAAATATTTAACCATAAATTTATTTTTATTGTAACCTTGAAAGAGGCGAATATGATCAATAAAAATATTTGTATATCTGCACCTTGTTAATCAGAATTATTTAGTCTTATTCTGATTGACTTGGAAGAATTAATGTAACATCGAGTTTCTTACACCTCTTCAAAAAATGACTGTAGGCACTTTGCTTAAAAGTTTAATTCAAAACCTAATTCTTTCATTCTCCTTAAGAAGTCATTAAACAGCTGTATTTAATTTAACCTTTAGCACAATTATGCTAATTAGCCTTAAGCATAAATCCAGAGAAGCACTACAATCAATATTTAGGACACAGATCTGTGGAAGGAAAGGACTTGAGTGTTTGAGGTTTTCCCCCACAAGGTCAGCTTTAGCACAGATTAATTTTGTATCTACTTTCACAAATCATGGCTGTAGGGCACCTTCCCAAGGTCTCTCCTGGGACTTCTTTTGTGTCTGAAATTCCATCATTAAAACTTGTTTTCTCTGTATTTGCAGATGACTTGGTTGACTATGTAGAAAATCCTAAAAAAATCTATCAAAAATCTACTAAAACTAATAAGGAAATTTAGCAAGTTCATACAATGCAGGGCTAATATAAAAATCAATTGTATTTCAAATATTAAAAAAGGAAAATTGGAACAAAGTAACCATACTGTTAATGATAACATTAGAAAACATGAATCACTTAGGAAATATTTTTTTAAAAATATGTATAAGACCTATATACCGAAAAATTACAAACATTGCTACAACACATTAGATAACAACAAAATAAATTCGGAGGCATACTGTGTTCATGTGTTGGAAGCTCAATATTGTTAAGATGTCATTTCTTTCTATATTGCTGTACAGGTTTAATGCATTTCCAATCGAAATCCATATCAGTTTTTTGGTAAAAAGTGACAATCTAATTCTACAGTTTATGTGGAAATCCAAAAGACTTAGACTAGCTTAAATAACTTTGGGTTGGGGTAGGAGGACAAGTTGAAGAACTTCTATCATCTGATTTTAAGAAACACTTCAATAAGCAAGTTAATGTGACACTAGCATTAATATAAATATAGATCAATGGACTAGAAAATTAAAAAAAAAATCCAGACCAATAAATGAGTTTAAATTTTCAAAACTTGATGCTGGAACAATTGGCTATCTGCATGCAAAAATAAATATACCTCACACCATAAATAAAAATTACTTTAAAAATGTCAGTAAAACCGTAAGAGTTGTAGAAGAAATACAAAATAAAATCTCTGTGACTTTGGATTAAGCAAATGGTTCTTAGAATAACAAAAAAAAAAAAAAAAAAAAAGTATGAATCAAAACAAGAAAAAAAAGAAAGTAATAAATTGGATTTTATTCATACTAAATGGTTCTGCTCTTCAAAAAGGCACTGTTAAGAAAATAAAAAGACAAGCCATAGGCCAGGAGAAAATATTTGCAAATCATATGTTTAGTAAAGAATTTCTATTCAGATTATATAGAAACATTTTTCAACTCAACATAAAAGCAAACAATCTGATTTTTTTTTTTAGTGGGCAAACTATTTGAACAGACATTTCACCAAATAAGATATATGGATGGCAAATACACATGGGAAAAGATGCCCAACATCATTAATCATTAGGGAAATTCAAATTAAACCAGAATAACATACTACTAAATACCTATTAGAATAACTAAATTTAAAAAATAAGGAGAAAATTTGAAACACATACACACACACACACACACACACACACACACACACACCACAAAATCTAATGAGATGCACAGCAACTGGAACTCAATTATTGGTGAGAACAGAAAATGATATGGCTACTCTGGGAAATAATTTGTTATTTCTTATAAACTAAAACATACACTTACCTAGCTAGCCAGCCTTTTCACTCTTATGTATTTACTCAAGAGAAATGCAAAAATATATTTATATATGCAGGATACTCAAATTTTTCAAACAACCCAAATGTACAATCATTGGTAAGTGGGATAAATAAAATGTGATATATCCATACAGTGGGATAATACTTAGCAATCAAAAAAGAAAAAACATGCAAAAACCTGAATGAATCTTATTAACATTATACTGAGCAAAAGAACCAGATGCAAGAGATTTGTACTATACAATTCCATGTATAATTCTAGAAAAGACAAAACTAAGCTATGGTACACATTGCAAAAAGGAGGTAAATACATAATTATAAAAGTGCAAGTGGATATCTTGTTCTCTGCTGGAGTTATTAATATAGGTGCTGCAACCAGTGATCCCTGGAATTTTAGTGCACTAGCATAAGTTTATTTCTCCGCCACACAAAGTCTAATGCAGAGGTAAGGGCTCTCACTGACCCTGCCACTCTAAGATTCAGGTTTGCTCCATCTTGGATGCTACCATCTTAGCACATGGTTTCCTAAATCGCTGGAGCAAGGGAAGAAAGCCCTAAAGGAGGCATACTTACTCTTAGCTGCCATGGCCCAGCAGCCATATGTGTCACTTCCATTCATATCCCATTGGTCACTCCTAGTCAAATTATCTGGCCCTGAATGCCGAGGAAGGCTGGGAAACTTAGGGGAGAAAATGGAATGTTTGGTGAACACTGAATCTGCCACATATGTTTTATCAAGTTTAAAATCTGGATAAGGGGTAAAAGAAACCTAAAAAATGAGGTAAGAGAAAAAGAACTACACACAGGACTGGAAGAGAAAGGGGTAGGATAGCACTGAAAACAAGCTGTCTCAAAATTTCCCTCAGTTAGCACAATCCACTCTTCTCCTTTTTATACAACCGAAGCTCAGAGAAATTATTTGCCAATAGCTAAGATCCATAATAGAGACAAAATTTGAGGCCAGATCTTTTCACACCTGCACTCTTCCTACAACAACTCTAGCCTCAGCTAAAGAAATAAAAATAACCTCTTTGAGTACCTTGGCTTTAATAATCTTTGACCTTATTAGTGTGTTCTCAGTTTTTAGTAAATGTAGTATATCTGTAAAACACTGCTAAATAGCAGTTGAGTGTATGATAGAGTACACTGGAACAAATATTCATGTAAAGTACATTCCTCACAAAGTATTCTGACTCATTTTAGAGGAAGAAGTGACTATTTTAGGTGACACTTACTAGTGAGCCAGATTTGAACCCAATCTGCCTAATCCAATTCCATCTCATGGTACCTGGAGACTCTCCATTTGTGGATGAAGAGAAAGACATATAAGCTCCACTTATTATGTGATAAAATTATGTCTGGAATAAGTTAAATTTCATAGCAACACAATTAGCTAAAATGACTCACAGTTTTATATAAGAAATTTTATAACATTCATCCCTCATATTACTACATGGTAATACAACATGAAGATA
Organism: Pipistrellus hanaki; assembly: GCF_964339955.1. Taxonomy (NCBI): domain Eukaryota; kingdom Metazoa; phylum Chordata; class Mammalia; order Chiroptera; family Vespertilionidae; genus Pipistrellus; species Pipistrellus hanaki. The sequence goes on from NC_140509.1 coordinate 49,205,957, forward strand.
TAAACAAAAAGCAGTGTAAATTAGAGAAACATTATTCTTAATCATTCAATTGTAAAAATATCCACATAAGTATTATAATAAAGAGAAAACTATCTTTAATAGATGACTATTCTATTAGCATTCATCAAATGTTTCTAAAACATGTAAATTTATACACATTATACAAAAGAATATCAGCCGGAGATGAGGTCAGCCTTCAGCAATTGACTTCTATTCGTGTCAAGCTGACCTGGCCATAGCTGTAATTCCTGATGAAGGAGCCAGAATCATACCCAGTCATTTAGGTCCTTGGCGATCCTGGCTAGTCCATAAAGAAAATCAAAGCAGCTAGATGAACACTGGGCAGGTACTTCAGAGATATTCACCACATTCTGCATCTTGCCTATGGAGTCTTTCTGGACTTACCAACCAGAGAAGCTTCAGAATATAGAAGGGAGGTGAAGAGGTTAGGAGAAAGAGGGATCTTGACCTACTGCATTATCATTTGCCTACATTTCACATTAGATTGAGGAAGTATCAATTATTCAATTAGAGGAGAGGTAGGTGGGGACCAAGACTGTGGAAATAATGAAAGGAGCAGGGGTGAGTTTTCCAACAAGAGAATAGTTCTTTTGCAACTGAAACAGAGATCCCCACCAACACCAGGTTTTATGACACTCCAGTATGGGCTCATGTCCCCTAAGAGTGTTGGTGGGAGCTGTAGGAAACTTGTGTCTGGGAACAAAAGACAGTTCAGCAGAAATCAAGGAACCTACTCTAAAGAAAGACTGAGCTGAGGATAACTCAGCAGATAACATTGTGAAAAAATGGCCACATCAGATTCTTACTTCCACCCTCTTCCTTACCTTGATCCAGGTACTATCACACTACCTGGAACTTAAAACAACTTAAGAGAAAGGGATATTTATCCCAATTGACTGAGATGTTTTATCATGGGGCAAGAGATCACCATAAAAATTTAAAAACTTATTTATTTAAAAAAATTAATAAAGTTACCTTTCACATACATTTGAGATTATGAAATGAAGTTTTTCCTTACACATCTGTGTTAACCTGATAACTTGTCAGCAGGACAACTGGAGTTGATGTTCCTGGGTTCTATGTACTTCTATCTCATTCTCATGCATAATGCTGATGTGTGCATCTCTTTCTTTGTCCTTCTTGTAAATTCAACCCATCACTGTCACAGACATGCGGTGTGACTGACACCTAGAGTCAGTCTCTCTTGGTCTCACTTTTCTTATTTGAAAAATGTAAATAGCATTATATACCCAACATCCTAAGAATCAAATATCAATGCTGACACTGTTTTCAGCTTTAAGCCAGGCTTACCTATCCACTCACTGTAAACCCAAGTCCAGAAAGACAAGTATAAACTTCCTTTACAGTTCTAAGAACCTGTCCTAAACCTGACCTCCAGCTCTTGGTTTTAACTCTCTTGCACCTGGCTTTCCTTTGCTTCATTCTCATCCTCATCTGGTCTCAAATCCTTGACTTCTGACCATGCCCTAAACCTTACATTTGGCACTGTGGACTTGATGTTTCTATAATACATGGTCTCCCTGCTTGTGATATTTGTTATCTTTCAATGGACTTTGATTTTACTTGTATTCCCTACTTTCAGGGTCTTATTCTTATAAAATCCCCTACTCCAAGTATTTTTTGCAATTCACTTGTGAACCTTGATCTCACTATAAATGATAAAGTTTGGCAGATAAAATGGAGGAAGAAGTTCTTTAAAAGGTTTTAAACATAAAGGCACACTGTTAGTGATCACTATTTCTCTAGTAAAAATCCAGTACCTAAAAACAGCACAATTCCCACACCTTCCCATTACAAACCTGAAATCTTCTGACTGCCACTCCATCGTTCTGCCTCTTTACAATCAAGTCTCCATGTAAGAGCCGCCAAAGCTCATAAAGTTTATTCTAGGCTTGGACATTTTATGAGTGACCTTTCTATGTGGTAGAGAGGTAACCATGGACACAGACAGAGTTCAAATACTATCTCTACAACTTACCATTATAAGCAGTGGTTTCCTCATCTAGCAAACAAGGATGATAATATGGTTACTCTGAGGATTAGCATATGTAAAACGCCTAACCCAGTGCATGGTACACAGTAAGTATTCAATATTTGTTTTTCCCCACTCTCACTTCTCTTCACTTGATCTTAACAATTGGGCTACTAGGTTCCTTCCTCAAGGAACACTCTATTTTGAAGAAAATAGAGCTGGATAGGTCACTTCAATGAGCATCTCAGTGCCTTGTTGTACCTCGTTCATCAATGCACTGCTCTCTGTCCACTATATTACCCCATGAGTTAGTGACTAGTGTCATGGGATACTGACTGCAAAGACCAGGTATCAACCAGGCCCCCTTATGTGCTCTAACTCTTGGTTAATTATTTGAGAAGTAAGTGGTCACTTTATAAAAACCACTTCTCTGTTTTTAGCTCAGCTTTGGATGGGCAGTTGCATGTCTGCTAGTTTGGCCTCTCAGCTCTCCTCCCAAAGTGAACCAAATGCCCAAATCTAGTGGGCTGCAGGGTCATTGGCACTAACAGAAAGGGTGAGTTTGATGCTCTTCTGAGGTCAAGTGAACAATGTACTTACTGAGCACCTGTGAGATGATTTGTTGTGTTTATTGGACCAAAATGTGGTGGCTGGAGAAAGGCAAAGGCTGGCCCATCAGTCCAACAGAAATAGGGGCAGCATTTGTGTTTCTGAAGATTCTAAGTGAAGCCTCCTTTCTAGTTTCTCCAATTGGGGGCCAGGAAGTCAATCTCTGTTGCCGGTCTCTTGGGGCTGGAGTGTTGGCCTTTGGTAAACACAAAGAATCACCTCAAGGCGATTATCATCACATTCTTATCACCTAGACAGCTGCTTGTTACTGAAAGAGCCGGGACCTCCAGGGATAACAAGGAGCAAGACCATCACAAGGAAGGAATGTGACACGGTGGAAGAGAAAATTATCACCACTTGCACAGCTCTATCGGTTAAGGAAGGAGAAAGTGCTGAAATAGTTCCTTACCACCCTTGTTATGACAGAGCTTGTTGACATTTTATTTTTGTTTGATTGTTTCCTTTTTAACTTCCAACTTTTGAAGATGGGGACAGCTTGTTATATAGGAATATAATACCCGAATCTGAGCATGTTAACACATACACACATACACACACAAAAACTCAGTATAAAGTATCTTTAAAAATATACTAATTGTCACCAAGAAAGTAGTGTCAAGTACTGAAAAGTTCCTGTGACTGTGCCCTGAATGGTTGAAATAACCTAAATTATAAAGTGATAAAGATCCCACGTGAGAGTAATAATTTATGATGTTTGTACAGGGAGAGACATTAGCCAACCACAATTCATGCTGAGGAGAATTTTGAACAAAGTCCAGATGGTGTTTCAGCAGTAAAATGCAGTTATCCTGGGACTATCTGGTGAACAGCAAAATCACTGAAGTCAAACTCATTGTCTCTTACAAGCATCAAGTTCAACAGAGGCAGAACCAGAAAACAGTTGTACATTTTTTTTTTTTGTATTAGAAATGGCACTGTTATCTTTATCACCTAATTTTTATTTAAAGCACAAACCATATTTCACTGCAATAATGGAAACAAAAGTGAGAAATTCCATATTCCCATCATCTTAATACTCATAATTACAAGCACATATAACTCAACACAATGGAAATCAGAGCACAGCTACAATTTGCATTTTGTTCTTTCCCATTTGGCCAAATATTAAATAATTATTATGTATCATCGTTTTGGGCAGCTCACTAGCATTTTGCTAACTTATGTACCAAGATATACTACTCAAGTCCCCTCTAAGCTTGGCAGTTAGACTTATCCCAGATTTTGTTATTCTTATAAATAAAATTACAAGGAATATCTCAAGCAAATACCGTCCCTTTTTGAAATTTTTTCTTAAGTACCATAGTTTTTGTTGCTATTTGTTTGTGTGTGTGTGTGTGTGTGTGTGTGTGTGTGTGTGTGTTTGATGTAACAATATATCTCCAATATTTTCTTCAAATGAATTTTGGATCTTTTAAAGAAAATTATTGTTTTATGTTTATTGTTTCTTCACATCTGTGCTAATATCTCCATCTTAACATTTTCCATTTCATAAAGCTGTCACCAAATTCTATTGAGCTCAGATGACTGCTCACAGTTAGTCCCATTTCACTTGGCTCCAATCAATTACAGGAATATAGATGATTTACAATCCAAATCATTTGAGCTCATACATTTCACATAGGGTAAAACAGAGTTGACAACCTCACTTGAAAATGTTAAAAGGGTAGTCCATATTTTCATGCACTAGTAAGTGATTTCCCAGTTAAATCTGAATGAATTTGAATATGTAATAGAGCCCAAATAGCACACAAGTTGGGATTTTGTGGGATGCACAGCATGGGATCATTTCAATATGGAGATTAAACATTTCATTAATTAGGTAAGTAAGTCTCAAATCTATTTTTCCTTTTTATTCTCCATTCTGGCACTCTCTTCATGCTACTGCTTCTTTTCTAGAAATAGAAAACAGTAAGAATATTTTTTTCTTAGAAAAACTATAAAGGTTTTATTTAAAACTGCAGACATCTGCTTGTGACAATGCTGCATGATCTTTAAATTATGTAAAAGTTCATTACCGCCTTAAATTGCTTTTTACTCTGTTCTCCCTGGTGACTGTTTACTGAAGGCAGGTGTGGGCAGGCAGAGCACACCTTGTCACACAGAATGAGGGCAGTGGGGCCATTTGGGGAGATAACTAGACACCACAGAACAGATTTGAACTGTCCTCATCTATAGCAGTTGCCAAGCTGACTCAATTCCTATGAGTATTAAAGAAGTACTGACAACCTTATCAAAAAATTGTTTGAATAATTATAGAGTCCTCAATTGCCCTAGCAAAGCATGGTGTGAGAATGATAAAAATGACTTGTCAAATATTTTTAAAACATCACATAAGATATATATTTGGGGGGGTGGAGAGGGTGTGTAGGAAAGAGGCTATGTGTTTCAATTTGGAGCTAGTAACAGAAAAGGAATTCAATTCTATTTTCACCGATAATAAACTTATAGTTCAAAACCAGTCATTAGAATAATACTCACTAGAATGAAAGAAAAAGATAAACACATCATTTCACACATCCTGCATCTATTAGATGTGAATGTCGATTTTTACTAATGCAGCTAATGTTAATCTAATCTTTTTGCTTTTATTCCTTATAATGTTGATTCCCATGAAATAGAAAATTACACAAAATTACATTCAGGAAAGAAATTTGCCCGGCAGACCAATCATGATAGGGAAAAAAATATTATTTCAAATTAAAAATGTAATTCAGGCAGTTTCCACCCCAAAATAAAAGGAAAACCATAGGCTTCACTTAGAAACTAACTGGCAAATACCAAAGGGCATTACAGATAGTGAAGTACTTTAGGAAAAAATAATGGAGGCAGAAACTTGCTTCTACATAGAATTAGGGAATGAATCAAATGGATCATTCTTTAGAGAGTATGACACCAAAAAAGGAGAAATAAATAAATCGGATAGTGGTTAAGCATGACAGTCCACAGGAAAGTTTTTTTGTTTGTTGGGCTATATATATATGAAGGCATGTGCTTACTGGAAAGAAGGGGGAGGAGATGTGCAGGAAACACAATAGGAATAACCCAGCACTATTCCCAACAAGTGGGTCAGTGTGTGGGCAAGCGAGGGGAGGAAGAAGCAAAGCAGTGAAGTCACTGTGGAGACAAAGTGGGCTCCAAGGCAGACACCGGTGACAGGTTTGAGGAATCAACTACCTGGAAGCTTCGCGTAGATGGAGAAAGCTATGGGGGTTGGAAATATGAAGTTTGCAGCTCTAGACGTACTAAATTCAAGATTTTGAAGTTGGAGCCAACATTAGCTGATGATCAGGCCAGATGTAATTGCAAGCCCTAAGCGTCATCTGCATTTGAAGATTATGATTAGATAAGTGGAGAAACAATTGCTCTAGAGATTTCCTGATGAAGCAAAATAACAAGCGTTGCCTAAGGTTATATCTGATGCCATTCTTCTAAAGAGGGTGTGGTGAAGTACTTTTCAGATGCATGCTAGACTATGTATGGGATTCTCAATCTGGGAACTTTGTACATTAAATAAAGGGGATGTAAGCTTCAAGATAGTTGTCATTGAGATTCAGGTGTCAAAGTCTTTGGTGCTTTTTCGTTATTATCTCTAGCATCAGCATTACTTCTGCTGGAGATGAGATTTACTGATTTTCAGGGTGAAATAACAGCAGAGGAGGACCAGAAACCCAGTAGGAAGGCATTTACCATAGTTAACATTACCAAGGAGTCTTTTCTTACTTTTTTTCTAATTATCTATAATAATAAAAGCATAATATGCTAATTAGACCAGATGATCTTCTAGATGGGATGAGATGGAACCAGGGTCCCGGGTGCCAGAGGGAAGCCAGTGCAGGCAGCCAGGGGAAGGAAGGCCTACTCTTGCACGAATTTTGTGCATCAGGCCTCTAGTAAATGAATAAAACCCTGCCCTATATGTATGTGTGTATCTATGTATTTTAAAGAGATTACAGTTTTGGAAAATTGTAGCAGTTTTCTTGGTAAATATTTTAACCTTTTGTAAATACAAGGATATTAAAAACATTGGAAAAGGAAATAAGAACTTTGGTCCTTGTCAATTTCTGGGTTTTAATTAAATTAAATATTTTGTGTTCATGAAACATTTTACATAATTTAATGTTGCTTTGATTTCTAGCAAATAAGAGTTTAAATGATATTAAATGTTTAAACTATTGGAAGATGGGTAAACTATTTTAAACCCTTAAAATACTATTTAAATTTGTGGAATAGATGGCTAGTGACCGGGAAGAATTCATATAGATTTTCAGAGTCCAACTAAATTTTTTCTGTTGTTCATGAGAAAATAAGAAGGGTATCATTAAAACAAAAGTAAATAGATAAGTCTTAAGGGAGTCAGGAAGATCTCAAAAAGAAGTCAGAAGAGGTAGGAAATAAGACTTGGGACTAGACATTAAGCTATATTTTCAGCAGTAATACTTGATTCTTGGTTAATGATGCACAATGGGTAAATTTGCAACAAAGAAAACTCATAACTTATCAATTCCTCCCATTTAATAAGGATGAATGCATCACATAAAGCAAAATGGATAAGCAATGCAGTTATCTGAATAATTCAGGAAAGGAACATTAGATAGAAGAAATTGTCCTAATAGCTCCAAAAAATAGAAGTAAAAGATAAGACATAGTATAAATGGCTGTCAAAATGGTTATCCAAACCTATCTTATCAGAATTAGCATTCAATCTTTTATTTTTGATCTGTTATTCTAAATCATACATTAAAATGAGACATTTACTTTTGCTACTTTGATGAAGTGCTAAAACCTAAGTACACTGGGAAATTTTCTCTAATAAAACCTTTTAACTCAAATTGGAAGAAGTGGACTGACCTTCATTTTATCTCAAGTTAACGTTACTGGCTAGTGAAATTTATAGCTAAAGAAATCGACTTCCTTTTGGTACATCTCACCATTGTTGGAATAAAGCTAACATCCGATGTGCTATTGGGGCTGCCTGACTTCAGCTGTTTATTTCACAGGTAATTAGTAGAGATTTTTATATTCTGCTGAAAGCGTTATTCCAAGAAGAAATAGAAATGTCAGACAAAGACAGTATGAGTTGATCTTGTCAGCTTCAAGGATTTCTCTGCAGGAGATCTTGCTGTGGCTTTCATTATTACAACAACCAATAGGTGTTGCTATAGAAACTATACTGTTAACAAGCTAACAGAACAAGGCAGAGGCAGAAAAATGATAAACCTGAAGAAAAAAAAAAAGAAAGAGAAAAAGGAAAAGGAAAAGGCTATAAGGTTTTTGCTTCTTGTAAATGAGTCTCTTACTTTAAAATCTTACCTTATCTCTCCTGGTTTTCCCATTAATAAGGCATGGATAATGTATGACCAGTAATAAGAACAATATAATAAATTCATACAGCCCTCTTCAGCAAGGTCTCAGAGAGCTTTATAATTCAAAATGAAATTAAAAGCAACAGTAAACCAATACCTTTAAAAATTAGGGCTTTAAAGTCCCACAGTGATCCAGAGAAGTAATGAGGTGTCTCCCAGCCCTCAAGGATGGATATGCTGCCATTCATTATCTATGTATGCCTAGCGTACTTGGAAATCCAGCCAATACAGTCAAAGTAAAATATGTCATCTTGGCCCAATTAATAATTAGGTATTAAAGGAGACAATTACTCAAGGATATTTTTAAAGTACATACTTAGATTAAAATTTCTAAAAATCAGTGTGAAACTTCAATCTTGGATAGTGGGAAGGTGTTTGAATTTATCTTGCTAACTCTTAACATTTAGATTAGACAAAAAATGTAGGGATTAAATCCAAAATATATATGAAGTACAATTTATAAATCATGCCCTCTGGGATTGCCAGCTAAAAATCCTCCCATTTCTATTCTATAATTGCCTCCTTTTTAAGCCTAAAACAGTCCCTGCAAAATTCACCACTTTCCAAAGGATTTCTGTGCCTTAGGACAGGAAGAAACATAGGCATTATTTTTAATATTGCTCCTTAGAGAGCAAAAGAAAACAGCTGTACAGTCTCCATTCTTCAATACTCTGTAAATATCAATAAGGTTGTATTAATGCTCAGTGTTCAAATTCTAATATATTATCTGACTGATTTCTGAGCCCGCATAAAATGTCTCCTAATTATTGCTGGAAGTCCCCAAAAAGGTGATCAGATGGGCTAACCTGCTGCCCTTTTACTTCTTTTTTCTTTTCTTTTTTTTACTTTCTTTTTTCTTTTTCTTTTGATTTATTTATTTATTTGTGTGTGTGTGTGTGTGTGTGTGTGTGTGTGTGTGTGTTCTCTGCTCTCCTGCTCACACTCCACAATGACTCCTTACTGTAGCTCTGGTTCTTGGATCTCCTCACAGGACTCCAGTGTCCATGAGGAGGTGGAAAGAATGGCCTGCACCCCAACTCCAAGCCTGCTGTCTTTTATTCAACATGTAAATTTTTGGCAACCATGCCCCAGAGTAGCCGTGCTTGTGACCGGAGTTGCACAAAGTATTTCATAGAAACAATTCCTTCAGCTTCCATGTCTCAGCCCAATTACAATAACTGTTTACAAAAGCAAGTTATCTACTTCCACATGTAATAACAGCATTATGTAGACTCAAATAGTATCAATGCCCCTTAGAAAAAAAATCAGTCCAAGAAGCAGCATTGCAGAATTTTGAGTGTTCTTACCACTTAGACAATACAGTGTATTTTATGAGAAGCTGCTTGGAGCCATTGATCTCAAGCATCTTGTTTGGTTGCACACACTACTTTGAGTTTGCAAAACTAAATATCTCATTCAAAAGTTTGTTCTAGACAAAGTAATAGTCTACCCCAACCTGTATTCAAGTCTCTATTCCACTCCTGGGAAGAGAGAAAATCAAAGCTTTTAAATAATATTTTTGTTCTACTTCTACCCTTGTCATCAAAGTTTCAAAGGATTTAAGGCTAAATTTCATCCTAGACTCATACTCAGAAACATGAATTCCTCTGCACAACGTTTCTGTGGTTTGGAAAAACCAAAACATTTTCATGACCCTGATGATGGAGAGAGCGCTTCAGGGAGAGGGCCAGGAAGATAAGGCCAGAGGCGGCGCAGAAAGCTTCCAAGAATGGGGTGTTCTGTTTTTTCTGAGTGCATCAGCTTTGACTACAGGGAGCTAAGATAAATGTACACCCAAGAATGTTGGGGTTAGTGGGCATGTTCATACCATGTAGGCTCATAAGAATAGGAACATACTCTTCTTCAATAGGGAAATGGATGAGCAAATTTTGATAGTCATACAACGGAATACTAATAGAGGGATAAAATTCTACATATAATAAAAATGAAAATATCTCAAAAATAATCTTAAATGCACAAAATATGTTTCAAAAGGATATTATATAATATATATAACCATTCAAATATGTCAAAAATGCTATACATTATTTATGTATACAAACATATGTGGAAAAATAGTTAGATGCAAGGAAAATAAATATTAACTTCAGAATGAGTTCACTTCTCGAGACCTAGGAAGAGGAATGAGACAGGGCCAAAGTGAATTTCATCTGTATCTGATACATTAATAAGAACATATCCATAATTGGTGTGTCTGAAGAAAATGTGGCAAAAATATGTTGATCCATGTTAAACCTTGGTTCTATGCATGGGTGTCTGCTATATCATTATTTTTACACGTTTATATGTTTTTCATTATTTCATAATTTATTTGAAATCTTAAATGCTTTTTAAAAACTTAAACTTATGAAGGGGATATAATTTCTGGGTCTACTTATAAATTGTTAGTATCACTTTTCTCCTGTACACTGCCCTTACCAGAGACTGTTATTTCATTTTTATTGATTTTAATTTTTTAGGGAAGAAGGGAGATATAGAAGGAGAGGGAGAAAGAGAGGGAGAGGGAGAAGGGGGAGGGAAGAAGAGTGAGAGGGAGAGGGAGATTAAGAGGAAGAGGAGAAAAGGAAAGAGTATAATGTTTTCAAAATTCATTTTTAAATGTTCTCAGTGTTACACCTTGCAGCATTTAATAGGATTTCCTTCTTTTATAAGGCTGAATAATATTTCATTGCGTACTTTATATTATATTTTTTTCATCCACACTGGAGTTGATTCCAGCTTTTAATTACTGTTGAATAATACTTCTGTGAACACGTGTGTGAAGACATCTCTTCAAGATCTTGTTTGCAAATCTTTTGGATAAATATTAGAAGAGGGATTGGTGGATTATATGGTAGTTCTGTTTTTAAGTTTTTTTCCCCCATATTTTTTCATGGTGGCTGCATCCTTTTGCATTCCCGCCTGAAAGCTATTTTTTTAAGGTACTAAAAGGGCATATAGTTTTAAAAGAAGTGAAACTCTTCTTCCAAGTCAGGAGTAACGAAAGAGAACATGGCACCTATGATCACAGCCTGGGAGAGTGAACATTGGGAGAAGGAGCAGGCGGGAAACCCTAGGAGTCTCTGAACACGTGGGTAATCAGCATTCTAGGATAAAGGGGAGAATCACCTCCCTACGCTGAGAATGACCAGTTGTCAGCATCCCTGGGCCAGAGTATAGTAGTTCCCTACTCTGAGTAACAAACTATTCATGGACCACACTTCAGAGCCCAGCTCCACCACCAACCTATGTAAGTCCACTCTGGGCACCATGTCCATGCTGCCATCATGCACACAAGGGGTCACCATGACATACAGGTTGGAGAAGGGTCATTTCCAGCCTTCTTCCTCTTAACCCGTGAGAATGTCCATCTACTCAGAAAAAATGTGACCAATTGTGGAAACACAGTAATGTATTTTTCTTTCAAATGTTCTTACATTTAAGCAACAGAAAAAAATTCTGTGTGGCAAAATTTCTGTCCAGAAAAAGTATATTAGAGTATTAGAGTTAACAAAAAACATCTTGTTATATCTGTGTTGAGTTTTAGACTACCAAGTAGGAAGAAAATATATGATTTATTGTATCCATTAGGACTCTGGTTGCCAGAGCTGAAAATCCATAATTCTTAGCTTAAAAGAGGATTGGGGGGGGGGAGAAAAGGAGGGAGCAAGAAAAAGAAGATAGAAGAAAAGAAATCAGCTGACAAGCAAAAAGCAAAGAGTGGTAGCATTGATCTCAAAATCTCCACCTCACAGTTCTTTCGCTTCATCCATCAGCCCAGTCTCTTTCTGCACAGTCACTTTCTCCACATGGTAGGCAGCTGCCAGGCTTATATCCTCAAAGATCCACAGGCAAAGAGGAAAAGGCTTTCTTCCCTCAACTGTGGTTTAAAAAAATCACGGGGAAGAACTTTGGCTCAAATGAACTAATCCCAGTTGGCAGGCAGGTAAGGTGCTACATTGGCCAGGCTTGTGTTCTGAACATCCTCCCATGACAAATTAGAGTTTCAATAAGAATATCAGAGAAAAACACTGAAATAGAGGAAAGAAGGAGTGAATTTTTTAAGGATTGAGACCTGGATAAGCTCATTGCAGAATCTCTTTGAGCCAATTAGCCAGCCCAATTGGGGTCTATTCTACCAAAATTATTTTATTTCCTTTGCAGTAGAGGCCATTCTATGAAAAGAAAAAAGAAGAGAAAAGAAAAGAAAAGAAAAGAAAAGAAAAGAAAAGAAAAGAAAAGAAAAGAAAAGAAAAGAAAAGAAAAAAGACATGAAAGGCATGGAAAGAAAGTGTGAAGAAAAATCATGAATAATTGGCTTGTTTGACAGTGCATTTGTTTTGAGTATTAGAGAAAGGTAATGTTTATTTGGAACAGAGTTTTAGATCTAGTTTTTTGTTTTTTTTTTAATGATGAACACTTCAAGCAAAAAAAAAAAAAGAAAGAAAAATTAATGAAACCTCTCCCCTCAACTGTGGTTTAAAACACACACACACACACACACACACACACACACAAACATACACAAGTGTAGGCTGAAGGCTGTTTCTATGGAAATGCAACTTTCCATACATTAGCTTTTTTCTTGTAGTCCCATCCTCCTAATGCTCTGAACACCAGGACCCACAGCTCAGAAGGAATATTCCAAGAGCTGATCTGAGTTGTGACAATTAAGTCACTCTCCACAAAAACATATATAACTTTTCTTATCATAAGTCTTAAAGAAAGATCAAAATTGTCTGGAAAATTTCTTGGAGTCATCATGCTACTAGGTCCATTGGCACCAAATAACACCTGCTAGGAAAGGAAAGGGAAGCTTGCTGCTCAGTCTCCCCACAAACCTTAAGTTTCATGAAGGTAAAAAAGCAAATAAATGCATATGCATGTTAATAATCTTGTGAATATTAATTACTTGATAATTGGGCACACAAAAACTGATATGAACAAAGATAATAAAAACTGTATATAATATGCTACTACAATAAGGACATCAACAACAAACAAGTTATAAGTATCTCAAAAACTATTGAAGATTAATCAATGCATAAGAAAAGTTGATATTTCCTAAAATTTTAAAGTTCAAGAAATATTTTTTTAAATTGATACATGTCTTTCAAAATTGGACAGCAATCCTAATAATTTATATGACATTATCAATCACAAATTTCTTAGAAGCTAAACTCTTCTAAAATATCAATGTTTTTTTAAAAAAGTTTTTATGAACCATGCTATAGGAAAGACTTGGCTATTTTTCTATTTTTCTAATAAAAAAATTTAGGTAGTCACATGTAGAGGGGAATCAAAGAATATGTAGTCAATAAATTGGGAAAAAGATTAAAGAAGTATGTCTAGTCATTAGTTAATAAAAACTCACATTATTCTTCTGGTTTTTATGATATTTGTAGTAGTTATAAACTTCTCAATTATGCACATGTGGTTTCTCATTTAATGCAACACTCATTTTATATGTAAATATTCAATTTGACATTTACAATTTTTCTTTCTGTTTTTAAAGGGGTCTCTCTCAAACTATGTAGGCTTCAGACCCTGCAAAAGCCTGAATTCATTTTCACGTATCAGGGAAGACCTCAATGGTGAGGCAAAATTTAAGCAGAGGCATGAGTAAGGCATAAAGCCCTGCAGATCCTTGAAAAAGGTGTTTTCCTGGCAAAGGGAACAGAAAGAATAAAAGTTTGATGGAAGTGGTATATTGGGAAGTCATTATATTTCTTAGTGTGTCCTATGAGAATAGAAGTTTAAATTACCTTAAAAGACACTCCTCATTACATAATACAATGCCCAGTGGGCTTGGCACTGAACCTGTTGTTTATACTTTGCAAACCACAGCTGTGGCTACTTGCCTCTTCAAGGGTTCTTACTAACAAAACCCTGAAATTATTTGGGGCTTCAATGTGCCTGATGAAAAATCTGTTTTTCCAGCCTTTCTCACAGCAAGTTGTCTGACAAAGTTCTTGTCAGTGAGCTCTAAGTGGAAGTCCCTAGGATGAGGTGAAGCTTTTGGGAGGGCCCTTTAAAGCACATGTGTCAAACACAAGGCCCGCGGGCCAAATCCAGCCCGCCAGGCCTTGCAATGTGGCCTGCACTCCGCTGTCAGTTTATGACATTGTCAGTTTATGACTGTTCAGTAAACCATTCGGCCCGCGATTTAGGCTGGATTTTAGATTTTGGCCCCTTCTCTGATTGAGTTCGACACCCCTACTTTAAAGGAATGACTCTGTTGGAAAAATTCTCTTTTTCTGTTTCTTTATTCTCGTCTGATATCAAACTGTGAGGCTGGAGCACTGGCGGCCATCCTGAGCATCTGTGAGGCCTCACACCCGCTCCTATAAGCGTGGTAGAACAGAGAACTAGAAGGATCCTGCACCTGTGGTGACACTGTAGAGCCACCATGCTATCCCTGAACTTCAAACCTTGGGAATTCTTTCACATGTCAGAAGGAAAAAAGAAAGAAAGAAAGAAAGAAAGAAAGAAAGAAAGAAAGAAAGAAAGAAAGAAAGAAAGAAAGAAAGAAAAAGTCCTGATTTCATTAAGTCACTGTTTTGTTCAGATCCCTGTTACAAGTGCCTGAATGCAATTCCTAGCTAAAATGCTAGGGAATAACAACAAAAGGATATATATACTGTGTGTGTGTGTGTGTGTGTGTGTGTGTGTGTGTGTGTATAATCTCAAATGTAGTGCAAACTTGGAATTCCAAGTCACATATTAATCTAAATAAAAAATATGTTCTCCCACACCTATTTGTTCAGAATAGTCTACATAGAATTCATATAAGCCTTTGTTTTGAACATTTTAATGGGCTACCTAAAATGCAGGCATCAAAGTAAGATATTGTCATTCAAGTTAGCTAAACAGAAAAATGTCACTACTCAAAAAACATACACATCAGACTTCTCTTTCAAAGAATGCAAAAGTATTTATCACTTAATATCAGTGTAGGCAGACCATATTACCAAAAATAAATGACCTGCATTTTACTAACTTAGTCATTAATAGTTCTTGCTCTTTATAATTTAATTAGTGCTTTAAAAATCCAACTAAAAAGGATATGCAGCGATGTCCATGTGTAGAGCTAACATTAAATATATGAGTACTGAGCAACCTCAAATAGAGAACACACAGAGAGAGAACAAACGCTGTGAATGTGTAAGTATTTCTGGCTGCTGGCATCAAGTAAAGACGAAGAACAGGTCTTTCTCATGCACAGAAGAGAACAAGACAGTAACCAAACTCAGATTGTTTTAATCCACCACTGATTAGTAACACAACAGTGAAAAGAATCAGTGGTCGTCAGTGGCAAGTCTGATACCTTCTTGAGTACCACAGACAAAAGCACCTGGTACGGCAGAAACATGTCTCCCTGGCCTCCATGTTCAGGTAAATAAAAACCGCTTACTGTCGGAGCTAAGAGCTGGCCAATGACATGCTCTGGCTGCCTGACGGGGTACCCTGTCACGGCTGAGGAGTGCCTTGGGCAGGAGCAATTCCCAGGCTGCTGTGTCTCTCACATGTGGTGTTTTGAAGCCGTTAAGGAAAATGAGAAGCACTGTGAAAGTACATTTTTGGCTCAGCATAAACCATTCATTGATTTGTGAGCCGCAAGTCCTCCAGGGGGTGTTACGAATTCATACGATAGCTAGATTTTTACATTTGGATCTCTTCTTTAGCTGATGGATGTGTAAAATATCATGTTAGCCTGGCTACCCCCTATTGGCTACACATCTGAGGAGGTTCAAGTGTATGAGTTATTTCTTCCAAAGTCAATTGTAATTTACACTCACTAAATTGCCTCCAGATCCACCTTTTAAAGATAGTAGATTCAAAATTGCATTCATTTTGGCCCACACTGTCCATTTGTGTTCAAACCACAGCCCTGCTTTGGAGAGCCGCCATCACTAATGGAAAGACATTATGTGGCTGAAGATCCACATTTTCCACAGGAGAGCAGAATGCTGGCAAGTCAAATGGCCAATGTACAAGTAGTTTGCAGCCCAGCAAAAACTACTCTAATAGTGAGCAGGCTGCCTAGGGAGGAAAAGGGGTGGAGGCGTAGGATATCAGTTCTTCAGTCCAGAAAATCAAAAGCACCAGTTTTACACTAGAAAAAAAAAAATCACCTTTGGCCTGAAAAAGTCTTGAAATGAAGGAGTAGTTTGCTTTTTTTCTCTTTTGCCCTTTCCCATTGTTTCCTGTGTGTTCCTTTGTGGAAGCACTCACGGGCTTTATTTGCTGCTTAGTTCAATTCATCTTAGTTACCAGCTTTTACAATGAGCATCGTTCATGATTCTGCATGTCTTTCCAGTTGCAACCAAAAAAATAATCCAGAAAGCACTACTTCCTTCAAAAGCCCAAATGCCAAACTGCCACTGTGAGAAACATGGACAACTGGCAATTTCTTTCGCTAATTGTTATATTGCAGTGTTAGTGAAATAGTAAGTAAAGGTGTAGAGAGCTTGTTAGAAAGGATTGCTTGTTTCAAGACCAAAAAAATAAAATTACAAAACAGCCACGGATTTGTAAAGCATCAGTCTAAAACAACCGCATTAAGCTCAGATATAAGCCAGTGTGTACTTGAGGAGATTAATTTATTCCATGGCATTGACCTCAAGGCCCACATACCATTAAAATATGATGAGCCTGTGAAAGGACTGTTTTTCAAAAGTTCTGATTCTGTCGATGGGCTTTTAAGTAGGCTTTCTCATTTTAAAACCAGCTCTTGCTGACTGAGCTCCAAATGCACATTGGGGATGCCTAGCAGAGTAAATGAGAGAAACAATGAGTTTCATCAAACCAAACACCTGATGACTCTCTCCACCAGCGTTCCCTTTTCTCTCCCAGCAGAGTCTCTATTATGAGTCCTCTTTAACCCAATTAGCTGACATCAATTTTCTACTCCAATCTCCCCATAACCTCTTTTCCTCCCCAATCAATTTTTTAAAATCACAACTAGACTATTCCCTGTGTGTTCAGCAGTCAGAGCTCAGTGTAAAAATTCATGTGGCCCATTCACAACATCAAATCAGTACAGCTGCCTTTCAACTTAGGATATGTTTCCTCCATGTACTTATATTTCTGGCTGGTGTTGCTGGCAGTGCAAGTTGATGCTCTGGATCTGCTCTGAGGAACCCAAGGTTACATTTTTGGCAATGCTATAAGGTTAAGATTTTGTTCCCAACATAAGGGGGACAGGGTCTACCATCAACCATGTGGACATTTGCTCCTGGGAGGTCCAATACTCTTAAACAAAAAGAAGTAGAAACATCTGGGATCTCATGGTCAGCTTGTTTGTTATGGTCAACAGCAGGGGAGCCTAGAATCCACATCCAACCCCACTGTTAAGGGAGCCAGCGGTCAACAATCACTCCTCAATATAGGACTGAGGGAGAGGAGACATTCCACATTTTATAAAAAAAGGAAAAACTATAGCCAAAGCTATCATGTTATTTTGGTGAAATTCAAAAGTCAAAACTCCACTTTAACTTTGGGGGGAAAAAAACCCCAACTTATTTCCTTCTAAGGTTTCATCATTACATTTATAATTCACTTTTCCTAAGATATAGGAAAGATAAAGAGGCACACTGTCCAATATCACATAGATCCTATTTTGAAGGGTCAATTGGAATAATATATGAAAGAAGTTTAGAAAATTTAAAGTGCATTACAAATATAATATTTCATTATGATTTTTTAGTTAAGAAAACAGACAGTGTTACAATATAAAATTTAATTCTTATTCTCCATTAATGTATCACTAATCTTACCTGGCCAAACAATTGTATAGCTATCCTAAGCACTTCATTTAAATAGCTAAAATGAATGGAGATGCTGTCATTTAGTTTATAGCTTTTCTTTCTTTCTTCTTTTTTTAGCACAGATTGAACATTTTGTGGGTAAATAGAAATGGGATAATTTGGGAGAATGACATGAAGGACATCCTGGGAGTTGCACCTTTCAGCCAAATGAATTGAAAATTATCAAATTACCCAGCTTTGTCTTTTGTCAATTAATTAATAAAATTTAACCACACTTGGCATGTAAGATGCTGTTTAAATTCTTCTGAATCTTAATAACAACACTGCTCCTAGCCTCAAAGGAGGAGGGAAATGGCTATAGTGCATAAGAATGTAAAGCATGAAATCCTGACCAGCCAAGATAAACAGAGATCAGTGCCCCACAGCCAACTAGAGAGACTGCAATTGGATTGGAAAAGGGCAATACAAAAAGAAAGAGAAAAATAAATATTCAAATTTTTTTCATCTGGACTTGCTCCACTTGATATCAAAATATACTATAAACTTACAGTAGTTCAAATAGTGTGATACTAGAACAGAAAAGACAAATATATTAATGGAACAGCATTTTAAAATGTGGGAATAATATTGACTTATTTAATTATGTGGGTTAAAATGATGGGTTTTTTTTTTCCCCTCAGAAAACAGATAAATTTAGATACCAACTCAAAAAATAAACAAAATTCCAGTTAAAGTGCCAAATGAAAATAAATCTAAGAGTGTCCTAAAAGATAAAACTTACAAATTTATTTATACTGTTTGGGATAAGAAAGACCCAAATCCTGTAAGTTATAAAGGAAAAGATTGACATATTTAATAATATAAATATTTTAAGCCACTGTATGGTGAAAGGTACTATAAACAAGTTAAAATACAAATAACAGACTGAAACTTTCATCCCCTTTAAACAGCAAGGAGGTACTATCTAATATGTAATGACTCAAGAAAAACAAATAAGTCATAGGAAAAATGGGAAGTGCCTCAAATCATCAATTTATATAGAAAAAAAATATATATATATACACACATAACTACCAATTATTACAAAGTCACTCAATTTAATTAATTATTTATTTATTTTAAAAATATATTTTATTGATTTTTTTACAGAGAAGAAGGGAGAGGGATAAAGACTCAAAAACATCAATGAGAGAAAAACATCGATCAGCTGCCTTCTACACACCTCCTTCTGGGATGTGCCCCCAACCAAGGTACATGCCCTTGACTGGAATCAAACCTGGGACCTTTCATTTCGCAGGCGGAGGCTCTATCCACTGAGCCAAACTGGTTAGGGACAAAGTACTCAATTTAACTAATAACCAGGGACTCTTAACTAAAAAGGAAACAATTTCCCCATAAGATTGACAGTGGAACATCTATTGCTCGTATAGTTATGGAGAAATAGGCAAGTTCAGACAATGTCAGAAGCAGTGGAAATGGGAACAATCTCTTTTGAAAATATATTTAAATTTTAAATGTACATATCTTTTAAGAATTATAATCTATCATGAAAATACAAGCAGGAATGCCCCACACTCTTACATACAAATATTGCATCATTGTTCGTAAGAAAAAACATTGAAATAGCACAGATACTCATCAATAAACTATAGAATACAATAAAATATGTATTTATTGCAAAGAAAAAACAATGCATAAGCTACATTGGGATATATACAACAATTTATAGGTTATAGATAGGTATTACTAATATTTATGTACACACATGTATTTTCAAATATTTAAGTGATTGAAGAGAAGCAGGCGTAGCAAACTATTTCCAGTGATTGTCTCCAGGGATGTGAGTCCGGGAGATAAGCAGATGTTCTCTTCTTATTTTATACACTCCTGTTTTGTTTGATTTTGCTACCATAGATATATGTTACTTTCACAATAAGAAATGCCAATCAAGGTTTCAAACTGCTTTTACTGTTAAGGTACTGCTTTAGTCAGGAGTAAAGTGCACTCTCCCAGCCATTCGTTTAATCAACCATTACACTGAAGCATTTGCAGTGCAGCAGGGTACAAAATGGACACAAATCCCTGTCCTCAAGGAGTTTACATTCTAAGGCAAAAGCAAAAATGAAACATAATTTTTTTTAAAAAAGTGAATTATAAATACATAAGCAGGAAATAAGTGCTATGAAAAAAAAAAAATAGAGCAAGACAAGGAGATCCAGAGTGCAGAACACGGTGGGTGTGGGTTAGTAGATGCAGCCGAAATTTTAAATAGGTGGCCAGGTAGGCTCATAGAGAGATATCTGAGCAAAGGCTTCAGGAGTTGAAGGAAGACTCCTGGTTATCTGGGGGAAGACAGTAACAGGTAGAAAAAACAGATAGGACAAAGGCCATGGTGAAAATGCTCCTCATATCCGTTGGAATAGGGAAGCAAGGATGAAGAGGCAAGGAGATGAGGGGTAGATGGGGGTCACTTAGATAAGAACTCTGTGAGGACATGTTATAGTCCTAGACTGCATTGCAATAGACATGTTCTACCTGATCTCTGACTTAGCACTTGTTACAAGGATTCACCACTAACCCTTCCCATCTTTCCCAAAAGCGTGGTATTGGGAGGGTTCATGTAATTCCAAACTTCATTTTCCTATAAAAATTCCTTTATGTTTTCTGACAAGTTTTATGAGCATTTATTTCTATTTTAATGATGTCCTCTGAGAGGTTAAAGTTTCAGAACTTGGACTATTCGCAATAAAGCTCTTAACTAGCTTACATGTGACCATTGCAAAGACATAGCTGGCCACCACCTGCAGTGTCTTTTCAGAACAGAAAAAGGACAACACCCCCCCGGGGTCTATCAGTCACCCTGGCACACAAGCATGTGTGACTTCAATATAATGAAGTTAAATGAGCCTTTAAGACTACTGCCCCCCAGGGCCTTGGAGGGACTAAATAGAGAGAGACCAATGCACCCACTCCCTCAGCAGTTACCAGGTTGTGAATGTTAGCTCTTAAGCATAAGAGATTTAGGCTTCCTAAAGCAATGGTTTATTCTGGTTAAGTTTGTAGAATGTTTCTCTTTCTATAAGATTTTTTTCCTAGTCTTATTAAGATGTGATTGACATAAAACGTTATATTAGTTTGAGGCGTACAACATAATTTGATTGATATACATATAGCAAAATGATTACCACAATTAGTCTAATTAACCATCACTTTACACAAGTTACATTTTTTTCCCATCAACATGAGAACTTTTAAGATCTACTCTCTTAGCAGTTTTCCAATATGCAATACGGAATTTTTAAAAACACCATTCCAGTATTCTTAAGTCTTCCTCACTTTTGTTGAGGCTCCTGTGTGTGTGTGTGTGTGTGTGTGTGTGTGTGTGTGTGCATTTATTTGTTCGTTGTATTATAATAAAAAGAGCAAGACAGAAAATCAGGAAAATATACTAGTCCTGGCTCTTGCCTCTAATTCTGGATGTTTTAAATAACTCCAAATTTCAGTTTCTTGGCAATAATAATGGGACAGTGTCCTGCCTATACTATAGGCTTGATGTAAAGATAAGTGAGGTAACATGGAAAAGCTCTATCAAAACTACAGTAAGATCTAGAATACTCTAATAATCAGTTTAATTATTAACCATAACATGTCATAATTATTCCCAGGATAAATGGGCTATTAGAACCTGTGCAGCTAATCTATGTTATTTTTCTTTTTTCTTTTTAAAATTTTATTTTAATTTTCTTTTTATTTAATATTTTTATTTTAAGTTGGGTTTGTTGTAAGACCATAAATAAAAGTACACTGTACACAATTGTGTAATTTAGTTACCTAAAACATTTAATAAATTTATTTTATTTAATTAATTTTAAAAATATTTATTGTTGAAAGTATTACATGTGTCTCCTTCCCTTCCCCTGCACTGACCTCTTCTAGCCCATCCCTGCCCCCCCAACCCAAGCTTTCACCACCCATTTCTGTGCCCATGGGTTATGCATATATGCTTGCAAGTTCTTTGCTTGATCTCTTCCCAACTACCCACCCTCCCCTGCCTTCCCTCTGAGATTAGTCAGTCTGCTCCGTGCTCTATGTCTCTGGATATACTTTGTTCATCAGTTTATTTTGTTCATTAGATTCCACATATAAGTGAGATTATGTGATACTTGTCTTTCTCTGACTCTCTTATTTCACTTAATACTCTCCAAGCCCCTTCATGTTGTCCCAAAGGGTAAGAAATCATTTTGTGCATCTGCATAGTATTCCAGAGTGTAAACATAGCACACCTTTTTTAATCCACTCATCTACTGATGGGCATTTGGGCTGTTTCCAGATTTTAGCTATTATAAATTGTTCTGCTCCTTAAGTATTTGCAACAAAACTTAGAAGCAGCTTTCAATCTAAAATGAAAGAATTTCATGCACCTGGGTGACTGACTCATCTTGGTTTGGCCAGGACTTTAAATCAGAAAGTCCCAAGTCCCAGGAAGCTCATGGGTACCAGGTAAAGTGGAATGGTTGGTCACCCTGAATGCATAAATTATTAAGAAAATCTAAACAAGAGGTGTAATTGAGTTTATGGCATCTTGGAGAAGAATAATAGTAATTTCTCTCAAAGATTTAGAGAGAACCGAGTATGTTAAAGAAAAACTCCTGTGAACAGCACAGATAATAGAAGAAAAACTATGCTCATTTCTTGGAATATTGCTTTGTGGCATGAAGTGTTCAAAGACTGATGAAGACATGTCAAAAACTTATAGGAGCCAGCTTAAATGGACTTGCACTTCCACTTGCCAAATATGGGACAATTTAACAACACAAATAACAATGACGTTAATTAGCTATAACATTTTTAACCCATGGTATATATGATAATAACAATAAAAAAAAGAGTGGGAGTAGGGAGGAGGTACGTGAAGAGAACCAGAAGAATGCCAGCTAATAAATCAGAAGGAATGATAGAACCTCTGAAATCACCAGTTTATAAACACTTGTCTAATAATTGATTCAGAAATGATTACTATTGGATGCTAAAATAATTGGGTGCAACCTGGCTGGCTTTTTGGCCTGCTATATCCATTAAAGGCAACAGACACTGTGCACTTAGTTCCATAGGCCTGGCAGCTTTTGCGTTCTCTGTCTTGGAACCCAGCTGCCATGCTACTAGAGAGTCTGGGCTCACCTGCTAGCAAGAGGCCAAAGATAGAGGACAGAGGACACCTAGGGAGAGCGGAAAAGGGAAATGAATTGAGTACCAGCTGACAGTCAACACCCAAATTCCAGACCTGTGAGGGGGCTTTTTGAACCCTCCAGGCCAGCCTAGCCCAGCTGCCAGATGGGTATAGTTCAGAAGAATGTCTGGGAGGTCTCCCAATCTAATTAGCATATTACTTTTTTATTAGCAGAGATAGAGGCCTAGTGCACAGGTGGAGGCCAGCTAGTTTGCCCTGAAGGGTGTCCCAGATCATGGTGGGGGTTCCCTTGGGACGTGGGGCAGCCTGAGCAAGGGGCCTGTGGTAGTTTGCAGGCTGGCCGTGCCCTCATGGGGTGAGGGTCCCCACTGTGGGGGCATGGCCAGCCTGGGTGAGGGGCTGATGGCTGTTTGCAGGCTGGCCATGCCCTCTGGTGACCCAAATTCCCAGCTCCTCCTTTTTTTTCTTTTTCAGTTTCTCCTTGAGTGGAGGCCAGGACCAGCTGGAAGCAAGTATCTGCAATTTATTTATCTTCTATAATTGAAACTTTGTAGCCTTGAGCGGAGGCCAGGGCCGGGGGCAATCCAAGCCTCCTGCTCACTCCAGCTCCATGGCCACCACCATATTTGTTGCATACTTGCTCTGATTGGCTGGTTGGTGTAGCGGAGGTATGGTTAATTTTCATGTTTCTCTTTTATTAGATATGATAAGCAAATGTGGCAAAAATAATTCATTGATCTAGGAAAAGAGTACTATTATTTCAACTTTTCTGTAATTTTGAGATTTTTCAAAATAAAATCTTTGAGAAAGAGAAATAAATGACTTGGAGGTTTATAATAAATTCTGTACTTTTAAATAAATGTTTTTATTTTAAAACAAAATTGAGCACTTCATTAATAATCTAAGTGAGTCTCAAAGACAGAATTTTATGTGCCCTGGATATGCAAGAATAGCAGTTTGTAACAAATGGAGCATAGCTCAACAGCAATTAAGATAGAACAGCAATTTCACAGTTGCAATGTAACTGCTTATGTTTTATTGGGGACATTAGATTAGTGGTTGCATTAAGTACCTAAATTCCCCCACCCCCTAATGTAAATATAGGACAGCAATCAGGTGGTTAGGAGCACCATGCCATAAATAAGCTGTGGGACTTGGGGCAATTTATTCTCCCTCCCTGGGCCTCAGAGTCCTTGCCTATAAAATAAAGGCTAATTGATGTTTATCATGGTTTTTATTTTATGAATCCCCAAACTGGTATCATATAATTTATTTAGGCATATACCACAAAGGGGATAAAACTACAAGGAATTATAAAAATTCAAGCAAGCTACAAAAAATAAAGAAGAGATAACAATCTTAGAACACAATTTTTCTAACAAGGAGTTTCCTTAGAAGAATAAAAGGTCATGTAGAGGCAATTGGTTAATATAGCAATTTATGCTGATGGGAAATATCATAATAAATGTGGCAAAACAGGTATGAGTTAGTGCAATGACATTTATCACACCCAGGAGCCTCATTGAAATTCACCTCTCACATGCACTAACCAGGTTCTTATAGGTGTCTTTCCTCAAAAGTTTACTGACAAAATGTCTCTAAGTTAAAGTTTATTTAGAGTACTTCCATAACAATCCTATAGTAAGCAAGTAATAACCCCAGATATACTATCTACCTGCTTTATATCAATGCAATGTTTCATAATGACAGCTTTATTTTATTTTTTGGTCTTTTTTTCTTTATTGTTTAAGGTATTAAACAATATATATGTGTCCTTATCCCTCAATTGCCCCCCACACTCATCCCCTCACCCCCTAGTGTCTGTGTCTATTGGTTAGGCTTATATGCATGCACACAAGTCCTTTGGTTGATCTTCCCCACTTACTCCCACCCTCCTCTCACTTCCCTTTGAGGTCTGATGGTCTGATTGATGCTTCTCTCTCTGGATCTGTTTTTGTTCATCAATTTATGCTGTTCATTATATTCCACAAATGAGTGAGACCATGCGATATTTATCTTTCTCTGACTGACTTATTTCGCTTAGCCTAATACTCTCCAGTTCAATCCATGCTGTTGCAAATGGTAAGAATTCCTTCTTCAATAAATGGTGTTGGGAAAAATTGGACAGATACATGCAAAAAATAAAAATAGACCACCAACTTACAGCATACACAAAAATAAACTCAAAATGGATGAAAGAGTTAAACTTAAGATGGGAACCCATCAAAATCTTAGAAGAATCCATAGGCACCAACATATCAGACATATGTCGTAGCACTATCTTTACTGATACAGCTCCTAGGGCAATGGAAACTAAGGAGAAAATAAACAAATGGGACTACATCAAAATAAAAAAGCTTCTGCACAGCAAAATAAACCACCAACAAAACAACAAGAAAACTCACTGCATGAGAGAACATATTTGCCAATGTTATCACCAATAAGGGTTTAATTTCCAAAATTTATAGGGAACTCATACAATTTAAAAGGAAAATAAACAATCCAATTTTAAAAAGGCAAAGAGAACTAATAAAGGGTAGCTTCTGTACACAAGGGATTGCAATGCATATTTGAGAGATGAAAAGCAAAACAGAGGGGGTACCAATGAGAAGTGAGCCACTTCACCCAGGGATCCCCAGGGACTCAGGGATTGGAGGTGGGATGAGAAACAGCAGTTGAAATGCATGTACACAGAGCATTTGGACCCCACACAGCTTCTGCCAAACTGGGGGATCAGCCGAGAAAGATGACATGGGATCCAAGCTATAGGGGCTTTGACATAGAACTACATACACTGAAAGAATCCTGTCTAATAAAGAGGGAATATGCTAATTGATCCCATGCCCTCAAAGATGATAGTGCCCACAGCCACAAGATGGCACTGCCCAGTCCCCTCAGTCCTGACAAGGCGGCAGGTGGGCCCCGCTGCTTTGTACACCTGCCTCCAGATTCTCCCAGTCCCCTCAGCCTCCCAGCCTCCCAGCCTGAGGCACAGGCAAGCCTTGGATGGTGGCTTCTTAGCCTTGCAGGACCGCCCAAGACTCAGGTAACTAGGGCCGGCCAAAGCTTGTGCTGCTGGCAGTGTCATCTGGGGGCGGTGCCTTCCCGTGATCACTGGGTTGCCTCCCGTGATCACTGAGGGCTCCCAGGCTGTGAGAGGGGCCAGGCTGGGCTGAGGGATGCCCCCCTCCAGTGCATGAATTTTCATGCAATGGGCCTTTAGTTTTCCAATAAGAAAGCTATGCAGTATATTGAGGGTAATCATCCAATTATATCAAAGAAGATAGCTCATAAGAAAGGATTCCAGAAGAGAAGGGGAAAAACTTTATCTGATATAATTACATTCTGGAGGGCAAAAAGCCACTAATAGTTGTATATGACACATAAAGGAACATATAGAAAAAATGAAAAGGATTAACAAAGAGGAAACTACACAAGTGAAAATAAATGGATAATACATGAATGTTCATAGCAGCACTAGTCATAATAGCAAAAAAGAGGGAACAACTCAAATCCAGTTGATAAATGGATAGCTATGTATATCTACATAATGGAATATTATTAAGCAATAAACAAGGAATGAAGTGCTACAAACTGATTGAACCCGGAAAACATCATGCTAAGTGAAAGCAACCAAACACAAATGACCCCATATTATATGATTCCACTTACTTGAAAAGTCCAGAATAGGCAAATCTAAAGACAGAATGTAGATTAGTGTTTGCCTAAAGCTGGAGGAGGTGGGAGGGGAGAATGGAGAGTGACTATTAATGAGTTTATGTTTCTTTTGGGGGTGATAGAAATGGTCTGAAATTAAATTAGGGTGGCAACTACAAAACTCTGTAAATATACCAAAAGTCATTAGATTGTGCACGTTAACTCCGTGAACTTTGTGTTATATCTCAAAACATATTAAGTAAATAAGAAAATAAGACAAATATTGACTCTAAGGAAAAAAAAAAAAAACCAACCACACACACAAACGTGTTCAAGAGAGCAAAATAATTGTAGCACAGAATATGGATAAATTTGCATAGTTATAATGTATATTGTTGATTTAGCAAAAATATCAATATACTAGTAAGATGGAGCGTTGGAATGAGGAAATTTGGGGAGATATGAGAGTTTCTCATCTTCCACAACAAGAAATTAACAGATTGTGCCTAAAACTGACAAATTAAGAAATGTTACAGAATCAATTCTATTTATTAAAAAGTTGGAGGTAATTATGTCAAAGAGGCTCTAAGAGCAGCAGTGGTTGGAAAGCAGGAAGGAGGGGAGGTTGGGGTGTATTAGGAACTGCACGAATCATGCAAGCTTTATGTGCTATCTTCTGTTCTTTTAACTATGTGCACTTTTCCTTTGATAAAAATGAAAATTAGATGTAAGACAAGTTCATTTTTCCTGCCAGCTCAGCTTGTGAAGAGTCCCCCTGACTTGAGCCCTCACCTGGAGGACAGCAGCACCATCGCTCCACACTGGTCCAGGACTGTCAGCAAGCAGGCGTCCTGATGCAGACAGACTCCAAGGCTAACTCATCCCAGGGGGCCAACTCTGAACCAGGAATATTTGCTACATCTGCCTTGAGTGGCATTGAGGAGGCATCTTATCTCTGGGGTTTTGAATAGAAATGTTACCATGACACAAAATCACACAGGTGCTACCAAAAATAAGTTAAAGGTGTGCCAAGTGGTTTTGTCCCTCCCATCAGGTGACTCCTTCTTAGCTCTGCTGTCTTTTTTCAGATGAGAAAACTGAGACCCAGGAAAGCTGAGCAGTATCCAAGGTCACAAAATAAAAGAGGCAGGACTCAGGTGAACACCTCTATAGACTTAAAATACTGCCACCTGCGACAACTACTTTCTCAGCCCCGAGGCTTGGCCACCGTAAAATGTACACCATGTGCTCCCAGGCTGAGAGTCACCGATGCCAAGCGTTATTTTACTCTATGTACTTCTTAAAATATGTAGTGGAATGTTTTCTAGATCCTCTCCACACCGAAAATAAAATATCTAAGTAAAACTGAGCAAGTCCTCAATCTCCTTATGTCTCTTCTTCTCACTTCTGTGTCCTTCCCCCTAATTATTTTTCAATCACCATGTCAGGTAAAGCCCCATTTGTGTAAGTTAGATGCATGTGTGGAGAATTCTGCACCAAAAAGTGTCATTAAGCAATCATTTTCAAACACTGCTTGGCTTGGAAAAACACATCTGATCAATTCCCTTTGTTCCAAGATCCTGCCTGGTACATTACTATATCAATTTCACAATGAAATGGTTTTTAAATATTGCTAGATAATTATCCAGAGCATATTACTTATTCTGGGTCACCTAAAGAATGTCAGACATTTATGGGTATGGATGTGGATGTGGGCGTGGAGTAATCAGCTAGATCGATAAAGGTATGGATACAGATACACACATAAATACCACATCTTTTCTCGTAGGATCCCCATTTAACGGAGGAAGAACCGGGCACAGGAAGGAGACGGACAAATGCACACTCCTATTGTGGCATCTCCAATTAGTTTTCTCAGGAAACTTCCACACCCTAGATTTTCATTTTTTTTATTTTTTATTTCGGGCAGCCTTTAGAATAACGCGGAGGAAAAAAAAATGCTGTACAGACCAAGTGTTTTGAAATGCCTTTTATGAGCAACACAGGTACACTTACACTCCTACCAGCCACAGCTCAATTGTAGATCACAATTCTGTGCGCATCTGCTGCAATAACTACCTTTTCTATGTTGACAGGTGGCTGATGAAGGAGGAGGAATGTGTCTTTAAGTTTGCTATCATGAAAAATATATATATACCCCCCTCTCCAATGGCCGGGCACCTGTGATTCCGCGTGGTCCCTTTCCTTCTGAGCAGTTCAATTAGCGGGAAATCTCTCTCTGATGGACTGAAGCAGCTTGAGTGAACGCCCGAGCGCTCAGCCAATTAGGCTCATTTGAAGTTGCAGAATTGCCTTCTTTGGTGTTAAAACCCCATGTCAAACACTGGGTCTAAGATCATTTGTGCTTCAAAATGAGATTGACAGAGCAGCTGCAACAGGGGGCATGCCTGCTGGACGACTTAATTGTGGAGCCTGAAGGGCCATCATGAACCAGCTTGCGGAGCCGGCCTCACCACTGCTGCATTACAAATGCTCTTTATTAACAGCGATCTGTAATCAATGGGCTCAGGCTTTTTGCCAGAGCCCCCAAATCAGACAGCCGGGCCTCTGCGTCAGGGTGGGCGGAGCCACAGGGCCCCCCCCCCCCCCCCCCCCAACTATCGAACTGGGAAGAGAAGGCTGTGCTGCCCCTGCCTGACTCTTGGGTGCAGATGTTAAATCAGAAAGGGACCTCATCATCATTCCAGGGGCGCCCTCTCACACTGCTGCTTGAATATTCATCAGCCGAGGTAAGCGTGGCTCGCCGTACATTTACATGCTATCATGTGAATGAAACGACTTGCTTTTGTTACAAGGAAGGCAAATGTTCTAAATTAGCATTATGTGTAAGGATAACTTTTGATCAGAAATATAAAGGCATATATATTATATATATATATATATATATATATATATATATATATATATATATATATCTCCAAATGTAGATACATAGAGACAAACAATTCAGTAGATGTTAGAGGGTAGTAGGAGTTAGGAGGGTCTTCGTTAAGTAGACAATAGGTTAATTGCAGGATGCTAAAAACTTTTTATTTGGAAACAATCTGTAAATTCCAATATGGACTTCCTTTCCTTCAGAAGAAATCATTACATAGCATTTTTTCTAAAATGTATAACGGGAAAAGCACCGGACTGGGGAGTCAGAGACCTGTGAGCCGACCATGCAAGAACCACTGCCCAGGAGCTGTGTGACCTTGGGCAAATCATTTAACACCTCTGGCCTGCCCAGCCTTATCTGTAATATGTGAGGGATTAACGAGTTGTAATATCCCTGAAGTTCATTGTCACTCAACCTTAGCTTAAATGTGTTTAGTGTTATTTCTTTCACACTGTGGTGTAAGAAAGCCATTTATTGTTAAGAGCAGAAGAAAGGAAGAGTACAGATGGGGCAGCCAAACCAACTTGCCTCAGCCCCTTTGTGCTATTCTCAAACAAATGTCTTCTGTGGGTATTCTTTCTGCCACATTGTGTTAAGTGCTATACAGGATAAGGCAGGACTGGAATCACCTAGTAGAGAGCCCAGTCTACTAAAGGGAAACAGATCAATAGATAAACAACTCACCAGTCCTTGTGTAAGGCTGCTTTTCAGTTCAATAATAGATCCGACTGCATCTCATCCAGGGCAATGAGTTAGGCACTCTATCTGTGCACAGCACAACTGTAGGTGGCACCACCACATAGACCAACAGCTGAACAAATACTACCTGGAGTTATGCAACATGGCAGCCCCATTCCTACTAGATCAAATCAACAAGCATCACACTCCACTAAGTTTTGAGAGAGACAATAACATGAGCTCCATGCCCCCTAGACATTAAACTCTAGAAATAAGCTCATCAAAAGTATATAAATAAAATGCAATATTTAATACACAAATAAGATATAAACTGTAAAATAAATGACTTGAAGACAGCAATAAAAAATCACAAACAATAAGTGATTAGTGTTAAGACTATGCTATTGTCTGAATTAGATGAAATCATATATGCAAAGTGCTTAAAATTATGCCTGGTACATAGAAAGCTTTTAATAAATGTTAGTTTGTGTCCCACTCATTTGTACAATATTTTGCACAATGATAATATTTGCCAGAAGGGAGAGATTATTTTAGTTTGGAATTTCCAAGGAAGGATTTATAGAGAAAGCAAAGTTTAAATGGAATCGTAAAGCATGGGTGAAATTTGAATAAGGAAAATATTAAATCATGACTTAATTCAGATTCCCACAAAGTGTGCCCGTCAAGGTGAAACACTCTGGACACTCAAAGATCCAGTCATTTCTCATCACAAAATTCTAAAGGGTCCAAAGCACCAGCTCTATCAGCAGTCATTCAGCTGCCAATAGTCTCTATCAGAATAGTCAAAGGTTCTGTCACCCTCCTCTCCCCATTTTCTCCTTAGCCAATTCTGTGGGGCGTCTTTAGTCCTTCCAATGAGAAGGGCTCCATCAAGCTAATACTACATTCCCAAAGCCACCTAAAAGGTTCCCTCAAGCTGACCTGACTGTTGGCTCAAAGATGACAGATTTGCCCCACTGGTGTGGCTCAGTTGGTTGAGCATTGCCCTATGCACCAAAAGGTCACAGGTTCAATTCTTGGGCATGGCACATGCCCAGGTTGCAGGCTTGCCCCCCCGGTAGGAGGTGTGCATGAGGCAGCCAGTCAATGTTACTCTCTTTCTCTCTCTCTCTTTAAAATCAATAAAATTTTTAAAATATGTTTTTAAAAATATATGACAGAGTTTCGTGTTGAAGACTAGAACATTCCACTTTCTCCAAACACCTAACCTAACACCTTTATTTGCTTTTAGTTTTTATACTCCAAAAGAATGTTCTAAATGATAGAATTCAAACTTTGTAGAACTTTAAATTGTGATAAATGCATCCTGCATGTATCTTAGGAAGATATATACTATAGGTAACAGTATTTTGTCAACTGTAGAAACCTAATAATAAAGTAAAATATTACTATTGTATCCCTCTATTGACTACATTATAGCTTTACCACAAAGTACTTGTAGAAGAGACTGGTAGTTCTGTGGTAAGCAGTTAGACAGAAATCAGCAGAGCAAGGACGATGGGCCAGGTATAGAAGGTCACTAGGGCAGAAAACTTTGGATGCATAGCAATGGCCAAAACTTGGAAAACAAGGACTTTCCTCACCTAGCTTATAGCTGGTCCTACAGTTCAGATCCTCCCCTGACATATCACTAATTATACCACCCTCCCTGCCCCCCAGAGGAGGAACAAGGGGCAGGAGGATAGACTCATAGAACCCATGGTGCAAGCCCTTGCATGACCACTCCCTTAGGCATTAAGGCCAACAGATAACATCCAGGTCCCAAAAAGCAGCAAAACCAGACTGCTGACATTAGGACCACCTGAAAGGACACACCTGCAAAGCTGATGAATATTCTATTGATATCCTCCCTTGCAACCTCCTTAGGATCCTCATATTTAAAAGCCTCTAGGAGGGAGGATTTCTCAAGTGCATTTTTCTTGCCTCTCTCTTTCTCCTAAATTCCAGGATCCCTTCTTTTGCCTCAGTTACTTGTTTCTTGAGACCATTTCTTCCACAGCTCACTTCTTCTACCTCTGTGATTTTTCTAAATACATTTTCTCTACTTTCTCTTATAGTTTGAGTCTTGACTCTGAATTCTTTCATAGCCAGAACTCAAATACAGAGGTTGCTGAACCAAGGTCAGGTCTGATTCCACTGAAGTAACACCTGGTGCCATTTTCCCACCAACAGTTCTATTCCTAATATAGGGATAAGAAATTTTAATCCAAGAGAACCAGTTGTGTGCAATATTCTTCTATTCAAACCAAATTTTCTCTATGACATTTATATTTAATATAGCTTCTAAGAATAAGCAATGTAAAAAAATTTTTCTTTTAAATAATATTCATTTTAATAGAACACTTCAGCTCTCTACTTCCTTAAAAATTCACACCAGTGGTTTCTGGTGAGGGCCAATTGATGTTTCTCTTCCTCTCCCTTCTTCTGTCTTTAAAAATCAATTTAAAAAACAATTTTTAAAAAGTTAAGAAATTCCAAAACTAGCATTGAAAAGAGTTTGTGTGTTTGTTTTTTAGTTGTTGTTGATGTTACCTTGCAAGTTATCGTTATTTGTGCAAAATTATATGGTTCAGCTAAGACACGAAGGTAACTATTCTTCTTTGAAAATAAATGCCTTTTGCCTCAGGTCAACAAAAAGAGCACATTTTTTTTGTAACACACATGCAACAATTTTAAAAGTTACATTCTGATTTTACTCGCTGGTATCAACAGTGGGCATCCTCTGTAATCTTGCACAAGCAGAAGAAATCTATGATTTGATGTATATCCGTCATCTTTCTAGAAATTTCTCTTTTCCAGAACATCTCTTAGCTGATCACATAGCTATTTTTTTTATCTCTACTATCACTGAAAATAGTTTATACACTTTATAGATGATGTATTGTAGAATTGTATACCTGAAACCTGTATAATTTTATTAACCAATGTCACTCCGATAAATTGAATAGAAATTTTAATGATTGTTGTGCTTAAATAATGTCATAGTAATGAAAGAATTAGCATCGACACTTGACACTGTTCATGCCAATATTTTACGCTCTCCATTCTTCCACCGTATGAAATCAAATTGCACATCTTGAGAGAAATGCACATGCCATGTTGTCATGCACAGTAGATCAAACTAATGTAAAAATCCTAAATGGAAACCTTCTCAGGAATTTTAAATACACAAGCTACATCTGCAAAATATTTAACTATTGTGCTTTCACTAAAAATTAATGAGATTTAAATTCAGCTTGAAAGATAGAACAACCAAAGTTTAAAGTGCATGCTAAATTTGTATCTTAGGTTTGTCCCTCATGACCCTATCCCACCTGCTTTGGACAAGATTTTTCAAATTCAGAACAATGGTGGGAGGGGGTAGAGATTCTAACTTCACTGTCCTATTTGTCCATGATCTCAACACAATTCTGCATGCTTTTGTATTAAATATCTTGGCTTAATTGTAAGAAACCCATAAAAAAGGAAATTAGAGAGCACAGCTACAGTATGCTGGTCTATTCTCACATGGATGATTCACACTTGGAATTTGTCATAATACGAAAGCACTGGCAAGATAAGTGTAACTGGCAAAGTAGAGATTGCTTCAATCCAGCACATACCCACTTAGGTAATGAAACTCTGCTGCTGTGGTTTTAGTCCATATGGCCAACAAAAGTGCTTTATTATATGCTCCCAGAATCCTAGAATCTAGAGGAACCATTTCTTAGTATAAATTATATTTGTACCTATTTTTAGAAATGAGAGTCAAATGTTATTTATTACCATTGCAACACAGCATCTTCTCTATTCTTAGAGGCAACAACTCAAAACTGTAGTCATCCCTTTTGGAAAATTCTTATAATTACAACTAAACAGTACAGAACACACAGGTTCACCAACAAAACACAAAAATATTCAACTAGCTGCACTATTAGTTCTTTGGCAACTTGTGTTAAATTTTTATTTAATTCCAGTAGTATAGTACATAGCAACACTTTTTTTTGAACCAGTAAACTGTGTGAGTGTGACATCAAAGTCATAATAAAGTCTGAGTCTGCATGCTGAGGTGCCATTTCCATAAAACATCATTTTTGTGACGGATACACAATTAGATTTGATATTGAATAGTTATCAGCTATTAATTCATTACAATGCTCTTTTTCTATCTAGGCAATTTTATAATTTGTCAGAAATACAGTTGTTTTACATTTTCTTAATGTAGCAGAAGCACTGACATCTAAAAGCTACTAAAATACCAAGTCAAGACCTTTCTAGGCAAAGTACCATTTGAAATATCCACATGTGCATGACGTTTTACTGGTATTGTAGTTATTGATCTTAAAGGTAGTAAAAATGAAATCTGTTTTTAGAAAATGTTTTGGCTCATTTCTATTTAATATGAAAGTACATACAGATAAAGTAAAAAAGAACAAGTTTCATTTGCTAATTAATTTATTAAATCTGGATATTCCCTATTTTTGATAAATGGAATAAAGCATATAATCATGACAAGAGAATTTTTTTCAAATACCTTTACATGTGACATAGGCAAAAAAGTCCATCAAATGTTTTTTTTAAACCCATTTGCAATGCCCCACATCTGAACGAAACATCAATGCAATGATAACTTCAGTTCTACTAACCAGAAAAGACCTTTTTGCTCACAATTTCCCCCATTGTCAACATTACCTGCAGTAGAAGATAACCAGTCTTCTTATCTTCTTTCTGACCCCGACTCTCAACTTTGCCCAAGCAACAGTGGCAAATCCTAATATATAAAAAGCCAGGGGCCATCACAACAAAAACAACCAGACAGATGACTGAACACAGGCTGTGTCATGGGGCGACAAGGCTGGCAGGGGGGTTAGTGAGGGATGACCAAATGACTGAACAGCAGGCTGCATGGGGCAACCAGGCTAGTGGGGGGGGGGGGGAGGGCCAAGGGGCCCACAGTTGGGAATGACAAGGCAGGCAGTTAGGGGTGATCAGGCAGGTAGGCAGGTGAGCAGTTAGAAGCCAATGGTCCCAGATTGGTGAGTATGCAGGCTGAGCTGAGGGGACACCCCCTATCTCCCATGCACAATTTTCGTGCACCAGGCTTCTATAATAGTATATCTATATTAGAGAGACCTCTGGGAAAGGGTTGTGGAGGGTAGGAGAGAAAAAAGGCTGTTTCCCTTAGATCACATATGTCAAACACAAGGCCCGCGGGCCAAATCCAGCCCGCCAGGCCTTGCAATGTGGCCGGCACCGCGCTGTCATCACTGCACTCCGCTGTCAGTTTATGACATTGTCAGTTTATGACTGTTCAGTAAACCATTCGGCCCGCGATTTAGGCTGGATTTTAGATTTTGGCCCCTTCTCTGATTGAGTTCGACACCCCTACCCTAGATGATTCATGAATGAGTCCACTAAATTTGCTGCTCAGTGGCAGCATCTTTCAAAGCGACTAATGGCCACTCGTTGGTGTTTGTTTTGTTTTAATGGTTTACATATGCTTCGTATCCAAATATACATCCTCTGATCTGCCCATATGATATAAGAAATGTCCAGGTCTTTTCAGATACTAAGCTTGTATCTGGGAGAACTATCCATTTGTTGAGATGGTAATTGTTTTAACTTTGATGTCCCTCACTCTGCACATCTGTTTCAGCTCTTCTACCAGACACACTCCAAATTTATCATCTCTGCATA
The DNA here is from genome assembly GCF_964339955.1 of Pipistrellus hanaki. Lineage (NCBI taxonomy): Eukaryota > Metazoa > Chordata > Mammalia > Chiroptera > Vespertilionidae > Pipistrellus > Pipistrellus hanaki. The sequence goes on from NC_140509.1 coordinate 49,241,853, forward strand.
TGTTCCTGGGTTAGGATGGCCTTAGTGGCAGAGCACAAAATAACTGCACGTCTGTGACATGAAAGTCAATAAACTCCACTGTTGCGTTAAGTTTGTTATTCTTGGGTGTGTCCATAAAGCACAGTGTTTACTACATGAACAGTTCACACTTCCAGAATGAAGAGTACTAATATAGCAACATTTTGTTACCTGATATTCTAACCCACAGGAGCCAAAGTAGTACTTGCTTGGTTATACAGTTTATTGTATTATCATCAAGCAGATTTTTCATTATTATTTTTTTAATCTGGAAGGCTAGGCCCTTTCTCCTGTACCACATTGCTTCTCTAAAATGCTAGGTTTAAAATCTGACTCTATTAATTACTGCTTTTGTAGCCTTAGGTAGCATACAATTTTCTCATTAGTAAATAGACTAAGCATAATACCAATCCCTCAAAGTTTTGTTGAGAAATCAGGAAACTCTTGCCACAATAGTGTTTAGTATCTTTCACAACACATTTCAGGGTTAATATGCATGACTCAGAGCTCATCTGGCCTTTATTGTATACAGTAAGATTTAAAGAGTAATAATTTAATCCTCAGTAGAGATGAATTCATGCAACAAAGAACCAGATTTTGTAATGCTTAAACCATATCTTATATAATCAAACTATTGATAGATCTTAAATCTCAGACAGATGGCATTGACCACATCTTGGGCCACATCTACCTAACTCAGGTGGGGATGCTGCTGACACTCAGATATTATCATATGATAACAACTCCATTAAAGCAAATAATTTCAGATGAGTTGTCTATTGAACAAATTATGCCCATATTGAACTCTTAAATCCTTCACTCCTTAACTTAAAAACAAAACAAACACAGTACTGCTTGTCTGTGATATGCAAGTCATAATGCAGAAAGAATTTACATGCTTTGGGTCAGTTTCATAAAATAGTATTTTCACTAGGAGCTTATGATAAAGAAGCAGAACTACTTATTGTTTAAAAATATAAAAACTATGGAAGTGTATAAGATGAAATATCCCCCCTCCCCAATCTCATTTTCCAAAGTTCTCCACTGTTCATGGTATTTACATTTCTGAATGTTTGCTATGCTTGTAAAGTCTTTTAAATATCTGTGTATATAAAAATATTGTATAATTTTACCCCAAAAAATGAACATTTTTCTTCTGTACCTTGCAGTCTTCACTCACCATGTTGTAGACATCTCTTAGTGTTGGTCCATGTAGGTCGATCTACAATTGTGCAGCAGCAGAATCATAGTGTAGCTAGGCAATCTGTCCCTGACTGATATGCAGGTTGTTTTAATGTTTTGCTGTAACAAAGAATGCTGCATTCATGTATGGACATCTCTGAACATTTGCAGACATCATTTTCTATGACAAATTTCTACATTACAATTGCAAATCACAGGGTGTATTTTTATTTTTACAGATCCTCACAAATTGCCATGTAAAAAGTTTGTACCCGTTTATATTCCTTGAAACTATGTATGACTGCATATTTGCCTAAATATTAGCCAATATTCAGTATCACAAGTCTTAAAGCTTGTATTAATTTGATAACTAAAGCAAAATTACATTATTATTTTAATTTGCGTGATCACTATGGTGACTAAAAATCTTTCCAATTTATTTGAAACTTATTTTTATTCAGTGATTTGCCAGTTTATTGCCTCTCTCATTATCTGAGCGGTTTAATTATTTCTTAGTGACTGCTGGCAACAAATAGTTTATTTCTGTTAACACTCTGAAATATAGATTAGATAGATAGATAGATAGATAGATAGATAGATAGATAGACAGACAGATAGAAGAAGATGCACAGATTGATATAAGTATATATAAATATATATATGGATGATAGACATAGGTTTTAAAGAGTTAGATGGAGAGACATAATATTTCTTCATGATTACTCTTGTCAGGTATATTTATTGGTGCTTTTCTCATACAGATGGTTTTAATTTTTTAAGTAATCAAAACTGCCAATCTTTCCTTTTATGATTTCTGGGTCTTATTTTTTGCTGTGAAAGATCCTTCCTACTCTAAAATTTTAAATATTCTACTCTGATTTTTTTTTTGTAATACTGTCAAAGGGTATTTTTTTAACCTTTTAACCTTTTGATCTTAATGGATTTGCTAAGAATTTTACTAGGTATCTGAATACATAATCTCATTAATTGTTCTATAATATGAAGCTTATTGTTGTAAATAAATAATCCCCACTAGCTCCATATCACATAGTAGCTAAAGCAAATGAAATAATGCAAGTAAAAATTTATAAATGGTCAAACCACATCGTGCTGAACCCTATTCTTTAGCCATTTATATTGCCAAAGTGTAACTATTCTTTAGGCAATGGTCATAGAAAACCAGTCCTGGTGTACTATTTTATTGAGAAGTCTGTTTGGCACCAAGTTAATGGAATAATTCTCACATAAAGAATGATGTTTACACTCAACTTCCTTTGTTTTGCAATAATACTGTAACACAAAATGCTTAAAGCAGGGCCAGTGGATGAGTCCTGTAGTATTTATTGTTCTTTTATTAAATAAACATGTGTATATGCCTCACATATGTAAAGCTTCGGTGTAAGTACTCCAGGCATACAGAGATGAAGACAGCTCAACTCTTTTCTTCAAAGGCACTTGCTCTCGAGTGCGGCACACATACATGCATAATGCCTCAGGAAAGAGGTGATATTTTATGTGCATAGTAGTATGAAGAATAAAGTAGCCAGCTCAGGTTCCAACATGTAACTGTGTGAAGATGTGGTCTTCTTTAAACCTCATATCAGTGTCAGAAAGCTAAATGGCAAGCTTCCCAATGGACTAGGGACTATAGTTGTGGTTGGTTTTTCGTGCCTGGTGTTTTTTAAAAATTTGATTTAGATACCAACATTCTAAAATTCAGAGATTCTACACTAAAATGTATTTATAAATATAGGCTTTCCAGATAAAATGAGATGATCTGTCCTCAATGAGCTGCCATTATAACTTGGCAATCGATCAGCTGGTGCTGAGTGTTGGCTTTCCCTTCTAGACTGGCACGCACCCTCCAGCTTACCACAGTCTGCACCACTCCCTATTGTTTTACTTGCTCTTCACATTTTTTGTTAGCTGCCAGCTCCCTGGGGTCATGTCTGGGGACTTCCAGCAACTGTGACCCCTTCCATGGCAAAGTCAGGAACTCCAGAGTGAATTCCTTGTTCTGAAGGAAAGCTATATTCATGAAGGATACACCACACAGCCTCTCCATTTAAAGACAGCTTGTATTCTGATCACCTAATAACCAGAAATGAAGAGGCCGGTGAATTAATGGACTATTATGAGTGATTGTACATGGCTTCGTGTTTCAAATATCTGAATGAGTACTTCGTAATTTACTCCTCTAACAAAAGAAGAAACACTAAAATGAAGGGGACTCAAATAATACATTTGCTGTTACCATATTCTAAATTTACAGGACGAAACAACTTCATGGAAATAAGATTGGATCTTTGAATAATGGAAAAGCCAGATGTCGGAGGAGTTGGAGAGCACTGGTAGGTGTCTCCATAGCTGTACAGCTAAAATCTGTAAGTTATATGTCGTCTGCAAGAGACAGAAACACACTACATTTTGGGCCAAATTCTTCATGGAGCCTCAACCTTGTTTTTCAGATTTGTGACTGTCGTGACCCAAAGGTTGAGAACTGCTAGTGGGGTCTCCTAAGACCTTCGGAAAACACAGATATTTACATTATGATTCATAACAGTAGCAAAATTACAGTTATGAAGTAGCAACGAAAATAATTTTATGGTTGGGGGTTACCACAACATGAGGAACTGTATTAAAGGGTCATGACATTAGAAAGGTTGAGAACCATTGGTAAGTGAAAGGAAACATTTTCTCATGTTCTTATCCTTGATGTATCTCCCAAATTTTAAAATATTTTATTTTCTTTTTTCTCTTTCTTTCCCCGCCTCTCCCAAGACCAGTGCTGTTCAAGTGTGAATATCTTGATTGGCATGAAAGAATGGAAACTACTTGAGGAATTTTCTTTCTCCCATCTCAGATAAATAAACAACTTTTCTCAGGTATTATGTGTCATCATTTTTTAAAATTGTCAAAACATCCTAGAATTCACATCTGCATCCCAAGTGAATAGCTATCAGTATTCATAATAAAGCCTGCCCATTAATGGAAATATTTTCTTTATTAAATAAAATCTATTTATTTTAGCAATTTCAATGTAAGGCTTACTAGTATCTTTTGTAATCTTAGTCACTCCTGATATTCCTAGACATTTCACATTTTAAGGAGGAATTTGAGAATACAATGAATGTTAAATAGTTTTCAATCCCTCTTATCTAATTTATAAATACAAGAAAACATGGTTTTGTGTTCTTACCATATTCTAATACCATTGTTGTTATATTTTGACACTAAATAATTTTATTTGATAGTTTCTCTTTCTCTACTTCTCTCTCTCTCTCTCTCTCTCTCTCTCTCTCTCTCTCTCTCTCTCTCTCTCTTTCTCTCTCTCCTTCTCTCTCTCTCCCTCTTTCTCTCTTTCTCTCTTCCTTCCTCACACACACATATCAGATACACTCAATTCTACTTCTATAACAATCCATTGTTATTTTAATTTTACTTCTTTACGCTCTTGAACTAACTCTTGAATCCTCAAAATTTATTTTCATTAAGTAGCTTCTCATCTCTGGAGAGCCACTATTTCTTCTGAACTCCGGACCAAACACCCAGGACATATACTTTTCCTGGTGAGATCATTACCAACACTTTCCAAACTAGAAGGTTCAGCCAGTGCTGATGGCGCATCACCAGCACTGCAGTGTGGGAAAACCAAGGGACGTCACTGTGTTTTGGCATTGGATCACAGGAGTGTGAAATGTGTGATCTACGTCATGGACTCACAGTTCTCTTCCTCAGGGGCGTCCCCTGAGTGTTCTCCAGCTTCTCCTTCTTGAATTTCAAGTAGCCAGTCCCAGGAAGAGGATTCAAGTGTCCTTTTTCTTGATTTCTAGATTTCTTTCAATGCACATCAAGTTCGTCTTTTCTCTGGGAATGACTCTTTCAGTTAAGCTCCAGATTTATAGGTTTTCAAAAATACTTGGATCATTAAAACAGGAGCAGAGCAAGATTTCCCCCCACCTTTCTAGGGTCACTGACATATAGAAATAACTTATAAAAATTAATTTATATATCTTTTCCTTAAAAATATATAAAACATTCAGCTTCTCTGCTTTTTAAATTAAGGGCAGGGAAACTAAAGATTTATTCAACAAGTAAAACAAACATTTAAAAAAATATCTTCCAGGCTCATTTTATGTCCAGTTTGGAGCAAAGAGTAAAGAGGGATGTGATAGTAAAGAAAAAGGGTAGAGGTGAAAGAAGCTGCATGAAGAGAAATGTGAAATGCAGATGGAGTAAGAAAGACAAAGGAAAAAAAAGAGACACAAAGCAAAAAAGTCACTAGAGGAGAGAGAAGGCAGATGATCTCAGTAGGTTGTGAAGTATAAATTACAACCTGCAATTCACTAGGCCCAAGATTCCAGAATGTTATCATCAAGCATTCAATCATCAGACATTGAACACATACCATCTACTAAGCCCTCTTCCCCGCATTGGGTATACTGCATTGAACAAAATTAAACATCTCTCTTTTGAAACGTACAGATAATAATCAAGGTAACATCTGTTAGATATTCTGCCGAGGTAAAAACAAAATAAAATGTTTAATGACTGAACAAGCCATTTTAGATTGTGTGATCAGGAAGAGTCTCTGAGGAGATGATATTTAAGCTAAGATCTAAATGGCAAAAGGGATCAACTAAGTGATGATATGACCATCATTTTGGGCCCAAGAAATAGTGTGGTACAAGTCTTAAAGGCAAGAAGGAACTTATTAAATTTTAGGAACAACTCAAGGTGAGTGTGGCAGCGGCATAAGGAACACATAAAGAATAAGAGTGAGTCATAGGATGTAAAGTCAGAGGGGTAGGCAAAAACTGAGTCACGAAACTGCAGTAAAAAGTCAACTTGTGAATGGATTGGATATGAATGATTCGAGAAAAAGAGGAATCAGAAATATTTACTGAGATTTGGGTTTGAAGATGTCAGTTATTAAACTGAGGAAGCATAGAGAGAGTATAAATTTTCAGTTTTTAACGTATTTCAAAATGTCTGTTGCTTGTGGCATTCCGTGGGTAGAGAATCGAAGGCCTCTTTTGGACACATTAAGTCATGCCTAGTAGAAATCCAAGGAGTGGTGTTGGGTACCTAAATAGACATAAAATTCTAGAATTGTTATCAAAATTCTTATTACTCGATTTGCTTTCTCTACCGATTTTCTACTACTCAGATACTTAACCTGAGGAAAATGAACAGGGAAGTTGGTGGAACAGATTCTCTGCAATATCATATTGGTAATCAAAATAATGCTAGCCATGAAATCTCGATGAAATCAAATTTTCATTTAAACCAGTCACTGAATTCTGCGGTCCTTGCCCCCATCAGAAAGAAAACACATTTTCCACTTGGAAAGTTGAGACATTGGGACCCTGGTAATGTCCCTGACATCTTGTTTGTAAATACAAAGATAACCAAGTAAAGAAAAAATTAGGGAAAAAGTTTACCTTAGTTTGAATAAATTAATTTGGTGGAAAAAGACTTCTCAGGGATAAGTATTTTCTGTGCAGCCTCAGGATTTTGAACATGATAAGGTACAAAATGTGTAGATGTCATACACATTTGCCATTTTGCTTAGGTTGATACATATAAAGCTAATGTATGTTTCTGGTGAATTTTCTTATTAATATAAAATATTAAAATGGGGGGATTCAAAACCATAACATTTCATTATGAAAAATTACCAATATCTCATTTGTAGATTATTTCATATCAGTAGCATCTGATATGCTACTTAATGTCCAACTTAAGACAGAATATTCTATTACTAGTCATATTGTCATAGCAGTTAAAATAAAATACAGTAAACAAATATTAACATGATGACAACAGGTAAAACAGGTCTCTTATTTCTATGGTGAAACATTGTTCCATGAGATTCTTTTAAAAAATAATTTTTCAATACTTTTAAATAAATTTTTAAAATGTCTTCCCAACACTCTACTTCACTGCGAAGCTCCACAATTAGAAATTAAATGTCTGGCAACCTTAGTGTATTGTTTTAAATCTGAATGAAAACAAAACGGGCAATTTTTGGCAACCTACATGTATATAGTAAAAAATAATGCAGGGGAAATTGGTTTCAAGATAGTTAAAATGAGGTTAACTTTTTAAATTGAGTTTCAAATAACTAAGTCCACACATTTATTTTGTTGTATATGTCTCTTCCATCGGAGAACCCTGAGTTGCATTCTTTATAATAAACCAGTAAATGTAAGTAAAGTCTTTTTCTGTGTCCATGAGTTATTCTAGGGAACTGTCTAAGGAGGGCGTTGTGGAAATCCCGTACTTTTGTAGTCAGCTGGGCAGTAGTAAGAGTAACTTGGGCAGCCCCATTTGTCACTGGTGCCTGTCATATGGAACAGTCATATGGACTGAGACCTCGACCTGGAGTCTGGGGTAACTTTAACATTGAATTGACTTGCTGGGCACCCAGTTGGTGTCAGGGAATTGGTTGTTTGCAGAGAAAAACAGCGTGCATATTGTGTCAGAAAATATCACACACCATTCCTCCTCCAGCTTTCTAATGTTGCTGCCTATAATTTCATTCCATTATACATTCATTTCATGTCTTTTATGTTTACTATCATTTATATGGATTCAGTGTAGATAGAGAAGATTATAGTACGTGTTCTTGACACAACTTAAATCCACAATTGTTTTTTTTCTCCAATACTTGGATATAATTTTAATACTTTTTAATAAAAATGTATTTGTAAATGAATGATTGAACAAATCGATGTATTTCAACACTTTTTATTGCAGCATTTGTTTGTAAAGCCAAATTGGAAATCAACCATACATATATTACCAAAATAAATAATTATCATTCCTATCTAACATCTGCATTTAGAATCTAAAGATAAAAGCAGAAATTTGCCTTTGCCTTCATCCAACCCCCGTTCTGCTCTCTTCAGAAAACTATTATATTACTGCTGGAGGCCCGGCGCATGAAATTTGTGCGCAGGTACGGTCCCTAGGCCTGGCCTGTGATCAGGGCCATCTTCCCCAGCTGCCCGCAGCCAGCGCCCCACCACCACCACCCCCCACCCTTGGTTCCCCGTTTGCCATTGGGCATGGGTGCCTGACAGCCAGGAGAAGGGACTGAGAGGTCTACTGTTCCAGCCCACTTGCTGACCCCACCCCCGCTATGGGTGGCCATCAGGTGATCAGAGCCTGCCAGCCAGGGAAAGGGACCAAGAGGTGGTCAGTGGGCCTCATAGTGACTGGTCCATTGGTTGTTCTGGTCACTCTGCCCTTAGGATCAATTTGCATGTTACCCTTTATTATATGAGATAGAAGCCTGGTGCATGGCGGGGAAGGGGCGCTGGCCTGACCTGAAGGGGGCCCCAGCTCAAGGTAGAGGGTCCCCACTGGGGGGTGGTCCCGGCCTGGGCAAGCGGCTACAGGTGATTTTAAGGCCGGACTTGATCCTGATTGGGTGGAAGTCCTTGATGGGGGTGTGGCCAGCCTGGGTGAGGAGCTGCTCATGGTTTGCAGGCTGGTCATGCCCCCCTTGGGATGAGGGGACCCTGCTAGGGGTTGGGGTCAGCCTGGGCAAGGAGCCATAAGCAGTTTGCAGACCGGCCACACCCCCAGATTTGTCAGGAAGAACATCCGGAATGACCTCCAGAAGACATCTGGTCTATCCAGACTAATGAGCATATTACCCTTTTATTAGTAAAGATGATATCTGTCATTCCAGTCTTTTCCCCTAAATGCTTACATGGTTTTGATTGATTTATTGATCAACTAGATAAATGGATAAATAGTCTAGAACTATGGAGCATTGTTTTGTGTAAATGTGAATGAGTTCAACTGTGTAGATTATTGCACAACTATCTTTATTTAACAATATGTTTTGAGCATACCATTGTAACTGCTCAGTAGTATTCATAACATGGCTGTGCCATATTTGTTCAGCTACTTCCTATGAACAGAAATTTAGATTGTGACCAAATAGTTCAGTGTAATGCACAATTAACCTTTAAGCATCCTTTGAAAGATACTTAAAATACCTCTTTGGATACATGTCTAAGTAATTTTGTAATCTAAAAATCTGGAAATAAAATAAAATTGTTAGGTTGAAATATATATTTATTTTTAATTCACATAGATAAATTATAAAAATGTTTCCCAAAATTAACTGACCCCAGTTTACATATCCAACAAAATTTATGAAAAATACTGAGTATTATGTCTTTTAAAATTTTTGCCAAATTGATGAAAGTGAAATATATTTGTTTTAAAATGCAATTCCCTAGTTACCCATGACTCAACATATTTTATTCATTTATTAGTCATTTTCTTTTTTCCTTCTATGAATTGCTTATTTCTAACTTTTGCCCATTTTCCTACTTAGTATTTGTCTTTTTTGTGTGTAGAAATACTTCATGTATTCTGAATATTAAATTTTTGTTTTATTCACGTCTATATTTTCTTTCTAACTTGTTTTGCTTTTTAATTTTGGAAACTTTACTTTTTACATCAGTGTTTTTTAATTTTGATATTAAAACTTGTTTAAGAAAACAATTTTATTACTTCACTAATATTCCGAGAATGCCTTCAGTGTGCTAATCAGCAGTCAATAAAATACTAATATAAATTTGCTCATGCTTTATGAGAACTAAACCTATATTTTCTGAAAGTTATAAAAACATTTAATATTTTAAATTTCAATAATAACAATAGTTAAGTTTATATGTTACTTCAAAATTGTTTCAAGATAAAGAGGCACTATAATATGTTGGAAAAACAGGGGCAGTTACATGTCATTTGGAAAAAAATTCTAATTAAATCCTCACCTCACACCATATACAAACATAAATTCAGACAAATTAACAAATTATAAGTTTAAAAGAAATATCAAACCGTAAAATTTACAAGACAATTGAATATCTGATCTTAGAATAGGTTAGATTTTTTTTTTAGGATCAAAAGTAATGGAATAAATTACAAAAAATAAAAGACTGACAAATTTGTTTTATGAATACTCTTCAAATGTTAAGCTAAAAATTTAAATAAATACAATAGGCCAAAGCCTAACATTTTGGATTATAAACAAACCCACGTAAACTGATAAGAAAATATAAAGACATTCAAGAGATAACTAGGTAATGAGCTTAGAACTGCACAATGCCAATATTTGCTAGAGTTAGTTTAAAATGAGCTATCCCAGGTTGGAGTGAGAATTGTAGCTCAGGTTAAGGTTTGAAAACATAATCCTTCACAGAGTATATAATTGATACAACCTTTCGGAAAAGTCAATTGGCAGATGTTAAGAATGTAAAAATGTTCAAGACCTCTGTCTAGGAATTTTCATTTTAATAACTGAATCCAAGGACATAATCCAAAATGTAGATAAAATTTTTAGCAAAAAGATTCTCCATACTATTAAGAGTAAAAGCTACCTCTACCCCCCCCCCCCAAAAAAAATAGGCAAAAACAACAACCTAAAGATTTGACATTATTAATTTATTCGATAAATATTTACTGACCACCCACAATGTTCCAGACCTATTAAAGGAGCTGAAAACTAAATGTTCAACAACACAGGCAAGGCTCCCATGTTCCAGGAGGATCCAGGCGAACAATGAATAAAAAACTCCACCAGTCATTTCCCAGAGTTTCCCTCTGCAGAGCTGGGGGAAGAGTTCTGAAGGCTGAGGAGACCACAGTGCAAATGCCCTGAGCTCCCAAGGGAATTCAATTTTTGAGTATTTGCAACAACAACTACAAGAAGAAGAAGAAGAAGAAGAAGAAGAAGAAGAAGAAGAAGAAGAAGAAGAAGAAGAAGAAGAAGAAGAAGAAGAAGAAGAAGAAGAAGAAGAAGAGGAGGAGGAAGAAGAAGAAGAAAAGGAAGGAAGGAAGGAAGGAAGGAAGGAAGGAAGGAAGGAAGGAAGGAAGGAAGGAAGGAAGGAGGGAAGGAAGGAGGGAAGGAAGGAAGGAAGGAAGGAAAGGAGGCAGAAAGGAAGGAAAGGAGGCAGAAAGGGAGGAAGAAAGATAAAAGCCCACATGACAGAGCATATTATTAAGACTATTGGGCTGTAGGAAAATGACCAATCAATAAATGTATCCTGTAAAACACTATTTAGCATCGGAAATAATGTAGTTTCACAAAAGGTGTTTAGTAATAAGAAAAATACTTAGGAAATAATGTTAGGTCCCCCCAAAAGGCACAACATATATGTTACATTGTCACAACTATGGGGAGAAATGCATAGATAGAAGACCCACTTGGAAAGAAAACAACAGTGTTAAGAATAATTGCTCCTAAGACAGGGTGGTGGGATTTTTTTCAAATTGTATTTTATTCTTTTCAAATTTTCTGTGAAGAAAGAACCTATTATTTTAATAAGTGAGAAATGCTTAAAACTAGAGAATAACAAATTATATATCCACTGAGTATTTCATTCAGCAAAGGAAAAAAAAGGAAGGAAAGAAAGAAAAGAAAATGAAATCAGCTTAAAGCTACTTATTTTAGCATTTCTTCAGGTAGAGTACATTTTTCACTACCTCGTGCTGGTAAATTTTACTATTTCTAATGCATGGCTTTTTATTTTGTTGTCTTATTGATACATTTTACTAAAGTCAGATTCACAGAGGTTCTGGAATAAGATATTTAAGCAGACTGACACCACCGTGTCCCATATCTCTCCCACCTATCCTTCCCCCACCAGCTAGGTTTAATATGCTGAAATACAAGCGAATTTGAGTGCCAGCTTTGCTCAGATGATGGAAGATCTTGACAGCAACTCCATCTCCTTGTAAAAACTCTCAGTCAGCATGAAACCTACTTAGTATAATAAACACCACAGCATGAACTATTTTTGCAGGTGAGTTGTCCTGTGGGCAGCCCACCCATAAATTAAGAGGACAGGCTAGAACAAGAAAAGTGGCTCCAACAAGAAGAGGGGGAAATGGAGTTTGGCCCCAAACCCCCTACCGACTGAAGGTCACAGGCCTGTTGAGACTGACAATTCATTATAATTTATTAGTGAGAGCATTTTTCCTTAAACCAGCAGGAGAATTAGAACCTGACATATTACTTTCAAAAACTCAATAGAAACTAAACAGGTTTTCAAAGGAGATGAAATATATGGAGAACCAGAAAGGCAGAGCAGGTTTATGGCCTGTCAACCAAACTTAGATTTTTCTCAAAAGCAAAAGGATTTTCAAAGTGGCATTAGTGGATGCTATCAGAGTGAAATTGTAAGTCACCAGGACCCTTCCTCTAACTTATGGTTGACAGAGTTTCTAGCATTATTCAGAAAATATTTAGCGAAGATTAATAGCTTATGTCATTATTCATGTGAATGGCTTCTAATCCTATTTTCAACTCCTAATTTGAATTAATTTACTATAATTTGATTTTAATCTTGCAACTATCCAACAAGTCTTCGAAAGAGCATTTAAAAAGTGTATCCAGTGTAATACTAATATCCAGCTGCTTTTTGAGGGGGAAATAAAAGGTTTCTCTGGGGAAAAAAACGTTTGGGGAACCACTGAGTACTCTACCTCCTCCCGACCCTTCTCTCCACATTCTTAACCCACATTGGCATGTGAAAGAGTTTGAGAAATCTGGAAGCAAAGAAAACTGTTTTTCTGTTTAAACCAGGACCAACTTCTGAATGTTTTTGTACAAGGTATCTTTTAACTCTAATGCCCCGGAGACATTTGAAAAAAAAAAGCTTCCTTAGAACACATTGCCTGTCTATCAGAATTACAGTGAAGAGCCCTGGCCAGGTGGCACAGTGAGTTAGAATGTCACCCGCATGTGCCAAGGTTTCATTTTTAATCCTAGTCAGAGCACATAGAGGAAGCAACCAAAGAATGCATAAATAAGTAGAACAGCAAGTCAATGTTCTCTCTCTCTCTCTCTCTCTCTCTTTCTCTGTCTCCATCCTTCTCTTTCTCTAAATATCTATCTATATAAAAGCCAAGCGACTGGAATGCTGGAACAACCAGTTGCTTTGACACACACTGTGGCCCCAATTGCCCCCCGCCCCAGCTCCCCCATTGAGGGTGGGGCCAGCTGGCGAACTTCCCTTGGCCCCGGCCTCCAGCTGGCCCAGCCTTGATCAGCTCCAATTGGGGTGGGCCAGCTGGACCCAAATGACCCAACCATGCACAAATCCATGCACTGGGCCTCTAGTCAATAAATAAAATAAAATTACAGTGAAGAACCCTGACTGGGTGGCTCAGTTGGTTGGAGTGTCTTCCTGATGCACCAAGTTTGCACGTTTGATCTCTGGTCAGGGCACATATAAGAAGCAACCAATGAATACAGTGAACGCAAAAATAAGCGGAACAACAAATCAATGTTTCCTACTCTCTCTCTCTGTCAATCAATAATTTTTTTACAAAAAGAATTATAGTGAATAAATTTTTTAGCCATGCTATGAATAATCCAAATATTAGGTGCTCATAAAAAATCTGAGAGTACCTGCATTATTATTTGGTGGTATTTATTTCCCTTCGAGATTCTAAAGTCTTATTTGTTCTAAGCATGACTGGGATCTCAATACAAGATGAAGAATTGAGTGGCTCATCCAGCAGCCCTTCTCTCTCCCCTCTTTCTCTCTCTTCTTTCTGTCTATAAATAAGTCACGTGATATAAAAGGGCATACAGCAGATGCCATGGTACTCAGCATGTGTTTCCTTGACTAGGGTATACCTGGCATATAATCATTGAGGCTGGCAATCAAATCATTATTTTGTTTCTGAATTCCAGAGTTCCTACAAGATGCAAAGCCCAATGAGAACATAGTCAAATATTAAATATTTTTGTTTCACTGGCTGAGTTCAACTTGATTTGGCCTACATGACACTTGAATTTTTACCAGGATTGCCTAATGCTTCTTTGTTCTTTCTGAATTGAAATGGAAATGTAGTTACAATGATACAAAGCAGAAGCAGTGATTTAATCCAAGAACCAGCATCATCCATATATGAAAATAGTCAGCTCATGAGTCAAGTCAGATGTTCTTTTCCTAGTTCCACCCTCAATGATTTAGATGAAATGTTCATAATATGTGGATATAGCACACTGCCCATGAGTTTACAGTAAACAGAATGAAAGAAAAAATACACGAAAATATTCAAATGTACTGTTATTATTCCAGTTGCTAAAGCTGCTTAGAATAATCTTTAGTTTTCTAGAATTCACTGTTTATTGTTCTTTCTCAGTTTAACATGTCATCACAATTCCTAAGATGTTTCCCTTCTTAAAGCTCAGAACAGACCCCAGGGCTTCCTCTCACTTAAAGTGGGCATGCTAAACCATATGTAATAGATTAGGGAAAATTATATCTACAACTTGTTTTAAATGTAATATACTTTCCCTGATGACAATGGAAGAAGAAAATTATTTTCTGAATAGCAAAGCACTTGACAAAGACTCATTCAGTGAGGGAGATAAAGAATGGAGGGCTCAACATCGGCCCTCAGATTGAAGCGTCATGGGTTCAATTCCAGATAAGGGCAAGTAGTTTGGTTGCAGTTTCAATCCCTCCCTGTCAGGGAGTGAGCAGGAGGCAACCAATCAATGTGACTCTCCTATCTCATGTTGATATCTCTCTCTCTCTCTCTCTCTCTCTCTCTCTCTCTCTCTCTCTCTCTCTCTTTCTCTCTCTCTCTCTCTCTCTCTCTTTCTCTTTCTTTCTCTCTCTCTCTTCTTTCCTCCCTCCTCTCTCTCTCTCTTTTTTCCTCCCTTCCACTCTCTAAAAACCAATGGGAAAAATATCCTCACTCCTCAAGTGATGATTAAAAACATTAAACACATAAAAAAGAATGGAGGCCTCCAGGGCAGCTGACTAATGGCCAATGCTTGGCTCTCTCATGCTCAACACTATTCATCCACCACCTGACTGAGTCTGTCACCAATGTGACCAGCTTGCAGAAGGAGGACCTCAAGCCAGACAAATAACAGTGACCATGGATGATGGAGAAGAGCTGGGAAAAAGTGATGAAGATCCTGTTATGAGTTAATCACTGGCAGAGGGGGATATTTAGACCCAAAATGTGGTGGTAGGAGAAAAGAAGAGATAAGTTAAGAGAAGTGGTTAACAGCATGGGCTCTGATGGCCTGAGTTCAAATCCATTCTCTTATTAGATGTGTGGCCCTGGCAAGGTACCTAATCATTTGAAGATTAAGTTAATGAATTAATAGAATTATCTAACAAGATCATAGTGATTGGATATAGCTATTCATGTAAGCAAAAAGTAGAACCTGGCAAATGGTTGGATTTTATTTAATATTAGAGGCCTGGTGCATAAATTCGTGCACCAGTGTGGTCCCTCGGCCTGGCCTGCAGGGTTGGACAGAAACTGGCTCTCTGACATTCCCCAAGGGGCACCAGATTGCAAGAGGGCACAGGCCATGCCAAGGGACCCTGCTGGTGCAGAATCAGGGCTAGGGGGGTGTAGGAAGTTGGTCAACCAGAGAGAGTCCAAGGGAAGGCTCCAGGGCATGCCTGGCCTGTCTTGCTCAGTCCAGATGACTCAGACCCCAGCAGCAATCTAACCTACCAGTTGGAGCATCCGGCCCTGGTGATCAGTGCATGTCATAGCAACTGATCAACTGTCTGCCTCCTGGTAGTCAGTGCACATCATAGCGAGTGGTTGAGTGGCCTTAGCATATCATTAGCATATTATCCTTTGATTGGTTGAATGGCCAACCAGCCAATCAGACACTTAGCATATTAAGCTTTTATTATATAAGATCCCTTATTATTATTATTTTTTAAATACACTTTATTTATTTCAGAGAGGAAGGAAGAGGGAAAGAGAAATATCAATGATGAGAATTATTGATTGGCTGCCTCCTGCATGCCCCCTAACTGGGGATTGAGTCCCAACCTGGGCATGTGCCCTGACTAGTAATCAAACAGTAACCTTTTGGTTCTTGGGACGAAGCTCAACCACTAAGCCATGCCGGCCAGTTGAACAATATTTCTTCTTATTTACAGAACATTTTCTTCATGTATTCTGTGAAACTGGGGGGCCAGGGAAGAGAAATAACAGATTCTGCTACATAGCTAAAAAGGAAAAAAAAAACTAATAAAGAGGGTTACAAAGAGACATAGGTAAATTCATGAGATGAAAGAAATCAATAAAGTGTGAAAATAAAATTGTAACTGAAGAATAGGATGTGTCTCTTCTATTTCCAACTTTAACTGATGTTGTCTACCTCTGGAACCCAGCATCTCCCCAACCGTGTCTCCCCAGCAGAAGATGGCACTTACATTAATAATTATAAAAGAAGTTTCTCCATTAATTAGTAGACCAACTCTGTGTTCTACTCCAAAATTTTATGACCAAGCAACATCTCTGTATAACTATTCCACACACACACACACACACACACACACACACACACACACACAGCCTTTTAAAAATCAATACATACGATTCCTCATAAGGGGAAGAAAGCACAAAAGTCTATGAACCTGAATGTTTGATGCGACTTCCCTAACAAAGATAACACACACACACACACACACACACACACACACACACACACAAACTTAAACAAGATAGATATGTTTCACATATCAGTGCAAGTGTGAGCACTTAGGGCGACTTTGCTTGCTCCTTGTCTCCTGTTGCTCTAACATCCACAAACATAGATTGTCACTAGCGTTCCTGCACAGTTTTGAACAAAACTTGTAAGAAGATAGAGTTAAACATCGTTTAATAATGTGAAAACTTTGTGCATTCTGCAGAGATATCCCCCTAAAAGAGCATGCAGTACCTTTTCTCTATATTGGCATTTATATTCATTTTTGAGGATTGAGAGGTAGAGGCAGAATGACCAAGACTGATAATTAAAGGAAAAATGAAGTTCAGAAGAGGATGAATAATTAGTCCACAAAACACAGTACTTGTAGTCAGGATTGGAATCTGAAGCTTCAGAACGCCTCTGCAGTCAAAGCTGCTTGGGCTCTCTCATCAGTGTTATTGCGGAGACACCTACCACCCATGATCTACGTTTCAAGAAGCATCAGCCTTAACCAAAGGACTCTAATGGATGAAACTGTCTCCAGGCAGCTGTAACCAGCTGCTTACTAGACATAAAATAAGACATGAGGCAGCTGGGAAGACTAAGTAGCCAAAATAATGCATTTGACTTTCATTGCAAGAGGTACCTCTCCATCAAGAGGGATTATGCAATCGGGGCCCATATCGTACCCAGAGCCAAGCAAAGCCTAATATGGAAGTCCTATCGGTCTATAAACTTCTGTGTAGGTTTCCCAGGTTCTTCTCAGAACACCCAGGGTGTCATGTAAATGAGATTCTTCAGTAATCTGTATTGACTGTCCTTGAAATCCCAGCTCGAAGAGTTACACACATTCTGGCAAAGGATGCAAAGGGAAGCAGGTGTGTTCTTAGCTCAAAAGCGGGCCAGTGGCTGGGATGGTTATTACCCAGGATTAAGCTTAACTACATTACCTCTTTTTATTCCGACACACTTAAATATTTACTATCTTGTATTGATTCAACCAGACTAGACTGCTATCTCCAACCCATATTTATAAATGCCCAAGGAAATAACAAAGACACTCTCAAATTGCTTGAAATCCATTTCTGAAATTGAATCATTAATTCCATATGAGATTCTCTTAGATCTTCCTGGGAGTAGATTTCAGATGTGACGCCATTATGTCACTTCATTTTACACAGATATGAAATGAAAGACCAACACCAATACATAATTAGAATAATTTCATTTCAATTTAATCCAAGTGACACCAGTTTTCATTGGCCAATACAACTTGAATTTTCTTTTATTCTGTAAGCAAACAACAGAAATAAATACCAGGAAATTTATTGTCAATTACTGAAAAATTACATGGGAAAAAATTTAAGCCATTTTTTTTCCAGTTTTTCATTGAGACTAGACATCTCTAAAAAGTTGCCCTAATATCTCCTAGGGAAAATGGATTGAGAATTTCTTAATAACTAGGCATTTCAGGAAGGATACATAAAATTCCAGATAATTTTTACGAGCACATTTTTTCTTTATGTAATGAGAGATTTTTTAATGTATAAAATGAGACCCCTTGAAATTGGATTTGCGAAAATATTTAAAGTTGCTAATACCACCCTAAAAGTAAAACCTTTTAAACAGTTGGAACAGAGGCTGCTGCTCATCAGCAACCTCGGCGACTTTTATTGACGTCTAACATTTCCAAATGATGTTTCTCATGGTGTTGCCCCTAGTCAGTCCCTTTGCCCTACATTGTTACAAAGCATTTTCTTTTAGCTAAGAGAAATAAATCAAGTTTGCTACCTAGGGACTGGAAACACTCACAATTTGAAGAATGTAGTTTGAAATACCAAATGAGCACGCAACTTTCAAAATGCTTTAAATACTGAGTCAGTGCTTTGCAGGATGTCACACAGTTGTACTTTGGTACTGAGTTTGCAAGTCAATTCCCAAATAAAAAGTGTTCTGATTTGTACAGTTGCCATATTCAGGCAGAACTCCTGTAATGTACTCTAAGTTTCACAATGGGAAGTGGGAACTATGGCATTGTTTCTACATAAGCATACCAATGCAGTGGGATGAAGGTAAGTGCATGTAACTTATTCTCTTAGGATCATTAAAAGTTAAATGTGGAAGGCAAATTTTTCAAACTTTTAGGAAAAAAAATAAAAGAGAATACATTTATGAGCTGGCGAAATAAAGGATTTCTTAAGACTCAAAATGTGCAAATTCTAAAGGAAGACTGATGGATTTGGTCGAGTAAAAATTAACGACTTCTTTGCATCAAATGATGCCAAAAATAGAGTGAAAAAAAACATAACAAACTGGGAGATGATTTTGCAATACATACAACCAAGCAGAAGAGAGAAATATATATCCCAAAGTTTAAAAAAAGAAAAGAAAAAACAACAAAACAAATTAGTAAGAAATACATAATAGAAAATAACTGCAGGTCATGAACAGACATTTCACAGGTAAGAAAACATAAATGACTAATAAATATATTGAAAAATATAAATATGTTACAACTTCACTAGAATAAAAGTCAGTTGGAGAATTTCTCTCCAGTCTGCCGAGTCAGAGTCTTATACAGCTAAACATATGTATAGCATCGCTATCCCATCTTCTTTGCCATTGGTTAGAAGCAAATAAGTTCCCTCCACATTCAGGGGGAGGAAGTCATATAAGGGCATCACTCATTGGAGATCACCTTATAGAGTGTCTGCTACAACTACTTCATTTCACCTGAGGCCCAAATTTCCAAGCTGAATATACAAACTCCTCTGATGAAAACATGTTCTTATTGGATATTGATGATTACTCATTGTAGTGACTTTAAATTCCAGTCCTTAAATTTTCAAATTGTTATCAGAATTTTCAGCTAATTCTAACATATCTTTACATCTTCTGAAATAAGAAAACATATAGTAAAGGGGAGAAATTATAAAGACAATTTCGTAAATTGAGTAGGAGCACCTATTATGGCAGATGGAGATACTTAATGCCAATCTTTAACAAGGTAATAAGGATTACAACCTGCTATAGTATAGAAGTAATTTACCATTAAAAATGTTTTTTAAATTTTTTTAGATTATTCCTAACTTCTGTTTTAAAATTTCTTAGGTCATGATTCCTATTTGTAAAGCTTCTTCTACAACTGTTTTCTCTGAAGTCAAATAACAGGAAAGGCCAATTATCATCTTCTCTTTCCATGAAATTTATCCAAATTAAAAAAAAAGTTATTTTGCTTTCATGAAATAAAGAGAGGTTAGTCAGTGGAGTCAGAATGTAGGAAACAAACAAGCAGTCAGAAATCCCACTCCATTACTAGACCACTACCACCAGCTTCTTCAATTTCGTTTTTCTCTTTCTAATGCCAAAACAGTTTTTATAAATGTCCCATTGTTAAGTTATTATTTTGACATAGTCTTGCCCCATTCTTCCCTTTGAAATTTGGGCACTAGACAGGGAGGGTGAGAGAAAGCTTATCAGAAACAATAAAACATAGGAAAAGGAGAATAGTTCATCCAACATCTTGGACTTGCTTCCAGCTCTTTTAAACTTGTTGAAATCTAGAATATTGTTTTCATATACTTTTCTCTTAATTTAGAATCAAGATCTATTTTCTTGGAAATTAATTCCATATGTTTCTGCTCACTTATTAAATACACTGTAAAGATTGTTTAAGGTCAAGTGTTATTTGAGTCCTTTTATATCTGTTCAACTTTTAGGACATAGGTTAAAAAAAAGAAGTGGCAACCGGCCAGGGTGGCTCAATAGTTGAGCATTGACCCATGAACCTGGAGGTCACAGTTTGATTCCCAGCCAGGGTACATGCTCATGTTGCCAACTTGATCCCCAGGGTGGAGCATGCAGGAGGCAACCTATTGATGATTTTCACCATTGATGTTTTTATCTCCCTCTCCCTCTCCCTCCCTCTCTAAAATCAATAAAAAAATATACACATTTTTTAAAGTGGGAAACAACTTTTTCTTCCTTAACTTTGACCACTGCCATCCATCTACTCTAATCAAAAATGGTTTAGTCTTCCCAACATTAAACAAATTGGTTTCCACAATCAGAAGGTCAATAGAGTTGTGAGGGAAGAAGAAAAACAACTTTTTAGAGAATGTTTTGGCTTTTTGTCCCTAAGTAATTTGTCCCTTATGTGTTAAGAAAGAAAATGTTAAGAACTTTAACCAGGATTTTGGACATTTTATCCATATGCATCATACAAGGGTGCCTCAAAAGTGTGACAAAGATGTGCTGATAGTGCGAGAAGGAACGATCACACCTGTGGTCTAGAAGAGTGAGAATGAACACATAAGCAATCCTTTGTCTATCCTCGCAGCTGAAGTTCAGATTTCTTTTCTTGAGAAGAGAAATACCAAGAGATAAAGATAAATTCTGAGAGTTTAAGTAAAATAGCTTTCCACCCAACCACAGAATTTAAGTTCTAGCCAAGCAGCCACATGAGAAATGGATCTCTTCACTTGGAAAATGGATGACTAGATCTCATCCAGATTGTCCAATTGAGGTATATATAATTGTGTGTTTTGTTGTTGTTATTGTTTTTAAATATTAATATATTTTATTGATTTTTTTACAGAGAGAAAGAGAGAAAGGGATAGAGAGTTAGAAACATCGATGAGAGAGAAACATCGATCAGCTGCCTCTTGCACACCCCCTACTGGGAATGTGCCAGGAACCAAGGAACATGCCCTTGACCGGAATCGAACCTGAGACCTTTCAGTCTGCAAGCCGATGCTCTATCCACTGAGCCAAACCAGTTTCGGCTATAATTGTTTTTATTTTGTTTTATTTTCAGACAAGTAATCATAGATCAATTTGTTTGTAAATCAAGCCAATTGCCACTATAGAGATATGAGATTCCACTTGTAACACAATTGGCTGGACTGAGAAAAGACAGATTCAGGGCAATATAAAACTGGCAGGAGAGATACAGAAATCCCGTGGCATCTGCCTGGAATAAACAACCTTCTTCAGGGTCGCAGGCCCCATCATTCTGTATTGTTTTATAAACTCAGTGACACAGTTGAACTGTTCAGTTTGCCAAACTTCCTGGTAAGTTCAATTGTCAAACACTGAGGCACTGTACAGCGTGGTGCCTTCACCATTGCTCCAGGCTGGGAAGTCACTTTCTGTGTGGGTTACCAAATGGGAATAGAGCACATCTCGGAGTTTGTGTTCATAAAGTTATTCACGTCTCATCTTGTCAAGCTTCTCTCTCCACCGGCAGCATCAGCTGCTTCTGGATGGGACGCTTTTGCAACATAGAAATGTGTCATGGAGATCCAACTGAGCAACTGATCCCAACTGATCCCAAAACATCAAATTAGAGAGTGAAATGTGACATGAATTTTTATTTGCAGTCCTTTCCTCCTTGCCATCTGCTCCAGCTCAGCCTTGACCATCAGACGGAGCATATGCAATAACCATCTCATCTTTAACACCTTCGTCTTAATTCCAAGCACTCCTTATTCTAAAGCCTTCTCTCTGCCAAAAAAAAAAAAAAAAAAAAAAGAAAAGAAAAGAAAGAAAAGGATAAAAGACTTTTCACGATTTCTCTCAGTAGAGATCACATGCTGCTGTACTGAGTTTTCAGGGTCTGCATCCCATCTGCTACCTGGCAGGAAAAAAACCTTTAAAATGTGTGACATCATCTGGGGTGGAGGCCCACTATTACCCTGGACAAATTTCATGCAATTGTGAATATATGCTTAACTTCCAGTCTTCCCAGTTCTGTTAATGTTCAGGTCCATTCACCTGCATCTCCGCTTTATGTCTCGTATACAAGCTTGTCTTATTCCTTATTATTAACCACAGCATCTTAGCCTGAGGACTCCCTGTTCTCTCATATAGTACTTGCTTTGGACCACACTGAAATCTTCAGTTTCTTGAACCCCCATTTCATTTCAGTCTCCCTCTCTATTCCAGCCTTTGTTTCCTTTTGATATTCAACTTTGTTTACCCATGTCCTTCGGCCACACTACCAATAAAACTCTAGCCATGGATCACTCAAAACATCTACTTTACCCCTCCTAAACTCTGGTTTTGATGAGTAAAAATCACACACACACACACACACACACACACACACACACACACGTGCACAAACAAATATGGAATGGTTCTATTATAAATTCATAATTTAATTTCTTAGCAAGCACTTTAGCATTATTAAGAAATGTTGAAGATACACACACCGTAAACCCTGAAAATCCTACCAATACCCTTGAAGAACTCTTGAACATGTGGACAAGGAGACATAGAACTCTGTAGAGCCCTGTTTGTAATGGCAGAAAAGCAGAAACAACTAATTATAATTCAGATGCATGGATCAATACTCTCTGGTATGTACAATGCAATACTATACAGAAGCTAAAATAAATAATATAGATGCATCAGTATGATATGATAGATCTAAAAAATGAAATATTGTGTTTAAAAGTTGTGATATGATACATGAATTATAATATTTAGTAGAAATTCAAACACAATAAAAACAGAATATAGTGTTTAAAATAGACACATTATAATAAAAGTTTTAAATCTAATATGGCAAAGATGTACAACATCTTTAGGAAAATGGAGAGGAAAGGACAGGAAAAGGATTGTGAGAGCAGAAGATGGCTAATATTTCAGTAAAATTTTATCTCTTAGAAAAAGAAAAAGAAATCTTAGACAAATACAAGGAAATGTTAACAACTTTTACCTAGACTAGAGGCCCAATGCGCGAAATTCATGCAAGGGGCTCAGACCTCGCAGCCCCAGCTGCCACCTCAGCCCTCAAAGCAGCTCCAGCTGCCTCATGGTCCTCCCCCCTCCCCATCCCCTGCCCACTGGTTGTTTTGAAAGGTCGTCCCAGAAGGTCGTTCCAGAAGGTCGTTCTGCTGTCCGGTCTAATTAGCATATTGGCTTTTTATTATATAGGACAGTCCATATTTGGACTTCTAGAAGTGTATGATATATTTATATGTTTTAAAATTAAAAATAAAAATTAAATTAAGTGAATTCATGATTTGAACCCTAAATATCTCTTAGCTATCAGGTGGTCCTAATTGTCAGGGTCAGCTCCTTCTAATTCTAACATCATCTATCAGTCTCACTTCCTTCTTTTCAGATAAAATAAAATAATAATTCCCTCAATGTTCTGCCCCTATTCATACACTTACAAACTATGTGCACCTTCACCCCACATCATTTACATTTTCCTGCCTCAGAAGGAAGGTCTCCTGCTTCAGTTCTCTGCATTTTCCCCTCCCAAACCCTTTCTCAACTTTATCCTCGTCAGCTCCATTTAAGTATTTCATTCACCAGATAAACCCCAAGTAGGTCACAGCCCTCTTGTAGGTGCTGAGGACTCAGCTGAGCACAAGCACTACCTCTTGTTCTTGATGGCACTTTCCTTCCAACCTATTGTATTAAAATACTCGTCTTTCCCTTTCTCTCTCCTTTTTCCTTATAACCAAACTTCTCGAAATATGTCTGCATTCAGTGTTTTCATTTACTCTTTAACCTACTGTCCTCTGGCTTCTAAAATCTCTCTTGCCAAAATAATACATAGATTTCCCATTTAATCCATTGGAAATTTTTTATTTCTTATTTTGACTTTTCTGGAATGGCTGACAATTCACTTTCTTGAAACTTCTTCTTTACTGTCAGTAGAATTATAATTTACTGTATTTCTCCCAATGTCTATTGGCCATTTCTCTTGCCCTACTCAGTCTCAAAATGTGGTATTTGGCAAGATTACCTCTACAGGGTTTTGTGGTTTAATTGCATATTCCATATTTTCCTTGGGACATTCATTCACTTCCATAATCTCTAGGAACCTCTATGATATGTTAACTCCTACTCTATGGCTCCAATATAAATCTCAATCCTGAATAACTTTCTTATATATCATACCGCCTACATGATACATCTCCACTTAGGCATATGCCTCAAACTAACATATCCAGGATAGGTCATTAACTCTCCCAATGATAATAATTATAACAACTAATAAAATGCCAAAAATATAGTTGCTATAAAATATAAAAAAGCAACCAAGGCAGCCAGGATTTGATTGGTGATCTCTTATGGTGTTAGAAAGACAAAGATTAGAGTTTAGGGCTCAGCAAAGAAGAGTTCTGGTCTTTTTTGAGATTTCCAAAAGAACTACACCATAGAAATAAAGGCAAACTGGAAATAGATCAGCCTCATCTAGATTAAAGTGATCTTCTCTTACTGCCAGAAGAAATCTAAATCTTCCATGAAGGAAGATAACATCATTCAAAGCCTCTACAGTTTGTCATACACAATGCACATTATTCAATACAACTTTCCAAGTATGAAATAAAACAGAACACAATGACTGAAAACTAAGAAAAAAAAGCAAGCAATAAAAATGCATTGAGAAGTCCTGAGAATATTGGAGTTATATAAAACAGACATTAAAATTATTATGATTAGCATTTATTTAAAAATATCAGGAGATGAACTGTTTCATCAGAGTACTGGAATCTATATGAAAAGAATCAATTGGAACTTGTAGAAATGAAAAATACCATTTAAAAAAATAAGAGTTCAGAAGATGATTCTGTAAGCTAGTAGGTACAGCAAAAGAGAAAAGTAGTACAAGATCAAGATTGCTACTCAGAAAGGAACAAAAAGAATAAAAATACAGAAAAAAAGAAATATATATGACACCAAAATATATATATGTAATTGGAGTCCCAAAAGAAGAAGGGGTACAGAAGGGTATAAAGTTCTACTAAGTAGAAATAATTGAACAAGAATTTACCCACAGATTCAAAAACTCCATGAACCCATGCAGGATAAATGCAAACAGAACCACATTTAGGCAACCAGAGACCAAGAGAAAAATATTAAAAATGACAAAAAAAAAAAAGACATGCTTTCTAAGAAGCCACCAATCAGACTCAAAGCTGGCTTTTAGCAGAATCAATGGAGGCCAATGCTGAAAGGAGAATGACTGCCAAACTAGAATTCTATGACGGATGAAAATAAGCTCCTAAAGGGAAGACAAAGGAAATATTTTTTTCAGACAAACAAAGCTCAAGATAATTCATAGTCAGCAATTCTGAACTAAAAGGAATACCAAAGTAAGTTCTTCAAGAATAAAAATGATATCAGGTGGAAGTGTGGCAATGCAAGAAGGGATGAGAGCCACTGGAGAACAGTGTACATGTGGCTAATTCTAAATGGATGTTGATTGCTTAAAGCAGTAATACGGCTGTATTGTGAGATTTATAGCATGTATAGAGGTAAGATATATGACAACAATATCACAATGGACAGGAATGTGGTAAACAAAATGGAGGTATTTAAGGTCCTCACATTGAGAGCCTAATTAGAACTCAATTTAAGGTAGGCTCTCAGAAGATAGGAATGCATGTTATAGGCTAGATTTACTACTAAGCAACGTATTATGAACAGACTAAAATAGAGAGAAAATGAAGTGGTAATATTAATAAGCTAAATAAATGAAAAAAGAAAAGAACAGAGGAGATAAATGGAAAATGTATATAAAATAGAAGATTTAAACCAAAATATGCTTAGCAATTACATTAGATGTCAATCAAATAACCCAGTTAAAAGAAGGTCAAGTATATAGTGACAGAAGATAATTTAACTTTGGGTGGTGGACAAGCAATGCAATATACAATTTCTATGTATCATAGAAATGTACACTTGAAAATTTCAGCTATTGGTGGGAGTATGGAGAACCCAGATCAATTGGTCAGTATTGATAGGACTGTAAACTGGTACAACCATTTTGGAAACTATTTGATATATCTACTAGTGCTGCACATGCTTACAACCCATGGGCTAACATTTCTAATAGAAATAGAAATATTTATATACAAATATAAAAAGTACACAAATATTTATGCACCTTTGATTAAATTAACACAAAAATAAAGGCAACCTAATGGTCAATCAATAATAGACTAACTAGTGAGATATTCACACAATGAAATACAATGATTGCAATGAATAAAGAACAACTTACTGCTATATGTAATTATATAAATACTAAGAGATACTAGATTGAAAAATAGTTGTATAATTTTATATAAAATTCAAAACCAATAAAAACTAACCTATAGTAACAGAAATCAGGATAGTCGTTATCTTTGGGAGATAACTAACTGATCATTTATTCATCTCCTAAGTAGCTTTTAAACCTATCCTCTCTTCTCCACTTCCATTTTGGTTGCTATAATTCAAGTTCTAATTATATCTCACCAGGATTATTACAATCGTGTAACCATCTTCTAACTCCAGTCTTGCCTTACTGCATTACAACTTTTTTTTTTATATATATTTTATTGATATTTTACAGAGAGGAGGAAGGGAGAGAGATAGGGAGCTAGAAACGTCGATGAGAGAGAAACATCGACCAGTTGCTTCTTGCACACCCCCCACCAGGGATGTGCCCACAACCAATGTACATGCCCTTGACCGGAATCGAACCTGCGACCTTTCAGTCCACAGACCGACGCTCTACCACTGAGCCAAACCGGTTTTGGCATGCATTACAACTTCCATTGTGTGGCTGAAGCAATCTTTCTAAAACACAAATATAAATATGTTTTCTCCCCTGCTTAAAATCTTTAAATGATTTTCCATGACCTTCAATATAGAATTTTAGGTCCCTGGAGTAGTATATACAAGGCAGTTTATCTTCTTGTGTTGTATATATTCTGTCTATTTCTCCACTTTCATTTCCTATATTGTTAGCCTATGGGTTAGCCATGAAGTTTCCAAATCACACCCTGCTACTTATCTCTGTATTCTTCAATGTTGTGTTCCTCCTGCCTGCAAGGCCCTCCACTCCACCACCTCTCCTCCTGAGAAACTGGAATATATCCTTCGAAATGTGTGCAGCTCAAGGCTCACCCCCTCCAGAAAGCCTTCCCACTCTCGGTGATCCTTTTCTGTGAACCTAGATTTGTCTCTGATCTAATCCTGCTCTTATTATCTATTTATCTATTTATCTAATTATCTATTTACTCCAAGGACTCCCCAATCAAACTGTAAGGAATTGAGGGCAGAAGGTATGCCTTTACTTCTGGATATCAGTAGGTTACAAAAAGCCAGCAATAAATAAACAAAAAAATAACATTTGCTCAGTCATGCCCACTTAGTTACCTGCAACTTATTTCTTGAATAGAAAGTGAGCACACAATTTATTTTTCTATAAATTTAAAGCCTAACTATGGATGGAAAAATGCTTAACTAAAATCACATTTTTTAGAATTTATATTATTTTGCTCATAAAATTGTGTTACTACGTAAAATTGAAACTCAAACTCTCAAACAGATTTGAATCCTATATCTATGGAAGTTAAGGCTCTGGTGCAGACGGCCTGGGTTCCAAATTGCAGCACCATCATTAACTAATTATGAAACAGTGCCACGTTACTTAACTTCTCTGCACCTCCATTCCTTCATCTGTAAAATGAGATGTCACTGTTTCATATAGTTGCTGTAAGGATTAAATGGGATAATACAGATAATGCATTAAGCATAATGCCTGTAAAAATTTAAGTGTTTGATATTATCTACTGACCATAATAATAGTAGTAGAATAATTTAGACAAATATCTGTTTACATAATGGAAATATACCTAAAAATTTTATGATAAATTTGTGGCTATAAAGCAAGAAAAAAAGTCATTTTGTTGATTCAGTAATGCCTGAAAATTTTCCAACCAGTCAATGCTTTATTTTAAAGTATAACTTAGAAAAATTTTTGTGTAAAAAGTATTGAATCACTATCATAGTAATTATGCAAAGCAAGCTATTGATGACTCAAAAATACTAACTTATACTTTAAAAAATATGAAGGTAATTTTTTTGATGATCATGTTTTCAAACATTTAAGTCAGTAAGTTGCTTTCTCAATAGTATAATATCAAAGTCTTGATATTATTGATTTAAAATTGAAGCAACACTAAAAATACTGCTTCAAGATTTAGACTCTTTTTTAGAAATAAAAACCATTATTATACTTTAAAAATTAATTCACATAGTGTTTGATTAAAATGATCTACAAATAAAATAACATTCTAAATTCTTAATTATACTTCCCACTTCTGCACTTAATACTAACCTTGGTGTTTCTGTGCCTAATAAAAAATTTTCAGAAACTAATCATTGTATTATATTCACAGCAATTGAAGAACTAGATTTCATTTAGGATTATGAATGTATAATAGTAAAAAATATCTTGGTGATATAGTGACTTCTTAATGGTAAATGACCATTTTTTGCATTTGGGGGTAAGATTTTTGAATCTCTGTTATAATATCTGTTAGATGTATAAAGATCACAGTGACATATGGTTCTGAAAGAAGTAGAAAGACTTCATATAATTTTCAACAAAAATGCATAGCCAAATGAACCTGAAGTTAAATTTGATCTGCTTATTATTTCCCACATGGCTTTTTATGACCACACAAAAAGTTGAGTGTAAGATATATATTTAATCTTGGGAGTCTGCATAATGTCTATAAATATAAAAACATAACTTCTGGCTTAAAATCCACATTACAATTTCATCATATCCTCATTGGTTATATTGTGTGAAATTCTTCCACCAAATATTTTCTGCATTTTAATTGAAACAGAAATAAACTTAATAATAATGTATTTATTTATTACATTTACTATAAAAAAAAAACCTTCCTTATTATTCATTTGCTTCAATGTGATACCAAAAATCTCCTTAAAAATTGAAATATTCAGCTGGACAATATTTTGCCTAAAAATTTTCTGACAGTTGTTTCACATGATTTTATTAATAAACTTGTTGCTTTGGCACCTTTTAAACACAAGCTAAAACTGCATAATTCTGTCCTCTTTGCCAGAGTAGAATATATCTTGGAAGTAACTGAGTTACTATCTCACATGTATATACCGTAGTTCTGGTTATAGGAGTTGATGAGTATTATCTTTGTAAGTTGACATTGCTTTTAATTTAAAAAAAAAAAATACCATTTCAATGTTTGGTGAAATTAAACAATATTCCTTCCAGATGCTAAAAGTGAAACTGTAAAATGGAGAAAGCAAAAAACAATAGTAAACATTATTTAATAGCATGCAAATGGGTGCTCCGAACGGAAAAACAATTGCCCGCTGCAGACCTATCATATTGCATGCAAAGTCAGACCAGAATGCTCTTCCAATCAAACATAAAATTCCAAATGAAACAAGGGTGATAGAGGAAACCCCATCTTATTTAAAGAACAACAATACAGGCAAGTTCTACAGACTTGTATGTGGCATTCCACCCTCACCCAGCAGTGAGTTTCTAACCCGAGAGTGGCAGCTCGGCAGTGTCATAGAAAGATATCAATATACATTCTTTCCTATAGAAAATCTACAGAGAATCAACTAACTCTAAATCAAGCAAAGATCTGATCATCAAAATAAGCAGCACAAAAGCAAGAGACAAAATTAATTTAAATGACATTTTTGACAGCGTGGCACTGCTCTTCATCCTGTTCCTAAAGCCAAGGAACAAGTTTGCTTACTTTCAAGCTTTTAAAAAATTGTGCTTAAGTGTTCTATTTTAAAAAGTTAAAATTTTAACACAGAATGTAAAGAAAAGAGATATAGCACATAATTCCATTTAACGTACTTATTTTAATCATTACATTTTAAAAATAGGAGCAGAATACATATAGAAAATTCTAACTGTTCTGAGTACATAAAATGAAAAGTAAAAATCTTTCTCTTCCACATACCCCTACCTACCCCAGTATCAATCTACAGGTGTTTAAAACTTTTAAACACACCCACCCACAAATGCATGTTTACATTTGTGCCCACATTTACATGTACTCACCTCCCATTGTATGAACATTTTTATAATGTTCTTCCATTTCCAATCACAAAGGCAAAAACTATTTCACTACAATCATTAGAATATAAATGAATAGTATTAGAGTACTTTATGATTATATTACTATATTTTATAAGAAGCACAATTTTGAAAAAAAATTTAACCAGTTGTGTGTGGTTTGTTTCATGTTGTCTCAAGTCTCTAACTAATTCTAATGACTCATAATATGCAACACACCCAAATCTTCACTAAAAATGATTTTTTAAAAAGTTATTAACACAAATCTTCATAGGCCCAAGGGAAAATTTTAAAAACACAAAACCTCTTCAAATAAAATTTTTATTATTTTTTATTTGTTGACAGTATTTCAGATACCCCCCCCCCCCATTTTTGCCTCTTTTGCCCCCCTCCACCAACCTGGTTCCACCCTTGGCCTTCCATGGGTCATGCATATATGCTTATATATTCTTTGGTTAATCTCTTCCCATCATCCCTACCCTCCTACCTTAAAAAGAGAATTGGGTCAAAAAGAAAACCTAATCTGATTATATAATTTAAAAGTTCTTTTATAAACTACTATGTAAAAAATTCTAAAAACAAATAAACAAACAACAAAAACCACCTAATTTCATCTACCACTGTTTAGATTGAACATAAACAGATAATATGTAAATTATTAAATATTAAAAATGTAAAATATTAAATGTAAAATATTAAAAATCCCAATTTTGTTCATTTATGTGAATAAGAAACTATTTCTTTATTTCCACATAATCTGACCTGAAATAGCATTTTTACCTATCAAGTAATTCATTTTTAATTAGAGATGTAAATAATAAAATACCCATTTGAATTCTTCTTCAACACAATTTTTCTCATAGGAGAAAAAATGCTCTCCAAGTAAATCTGTAATATTTTTAAATTCAGAATTATTGATCAAGGCATCTCATAAGTCTTTCACAAATCTTGTCAATATCAGTACCACGGCTCACTGTGGAGCAAAAATCAAACCTCTCCATTGGCACTCGTGTTCAGAAACCTTTGGGGAGGAAGTTATCATTCAAATTGATTGTCGAATGGATGAGGCAACTTCTGCCAGAGGAGGATTCAACTCTTCAGCTGGAAGAGATCCTCTGAAATTTATAATAAACAGACAATTAAAAATAAAAGCACTGCAAGGCCTCAGAGTATTTTTAGAAAGAGATTAAGTGCATTTGGTCTGCGTCGTTCGGAAAGAGATTTTGAAATCTCTTTCATGGTTAGCGGCTTGCCTTCTGTCAAAATGCCCTTGCTGTTTGAACCCAGTGCGTTTGAAAGCAGAACCCTTGCATTTTACAGTGCTAACTTTTTCTCCCCCTGCTCTGTCTCTGGTAGCCAGGTCTGCAGACCCTTCCCCTCCCTCCAGCTGCTGCCTGGAGGGCCGCGATGAGGGTGGGAACTGCGATGGGCAAATTATTCCACCAACTCCACCGCTCTAGGCATAGACACCATTATGGCCCTGACAACCCCTTATGATTAATATTGTCATTTGTAGTCAATGAAACCGATTTTTTCCCCACCTTCAAAGCTCCACAAAGAGAAGACCAAGGGATGTAGGGGCAAGGGGAGGTGATTTGTCTTTTATGGTTTACAGAAATGAAAGGGAAAAAAATTAGCAGGAGAAAGGAAATAAGTTTACAGCAAGTTAGGAGGCCTTCTGTCCTAGGACAAATTGAATTGCAGGATTCACAAACAAATCCACACTCATTCTGCCTAATTACATGACAAAAATGTTTCCCGTTTTGACCCAACCTCATACGGAGTCGCTGCTGCGCCTTACCTGGTCACATTCCTGAGCGACTTAGAGACTATTGGCTCAGCATTTGCCAGGAACCATATGTTGTAGGTAATTTGTCATCATAGTTTAAAACCTCCATGTCCTTGGCATCTCTCCAGTGGAATTGTGAGTTGAGAGAAAATCTCTAACACCATAAACCAACATTGTTTCCCGATAACCCGAGCCTCTTTGTCAATGAAAATAACAACAGTAAGGCACCGTGAGGGGAAAGAAAACCTTTCCCGCTTTCACACCTACTTCCCCTCGCACCTCTGTTTCTTCTTTGGGACATAAAAATCTTCTCTCGGGTTTAAAGTTGTTCTCGAAAATCAGCCTTCAGCTTCTTTCCTTTGCCTTTTCTCCTGAGTGAAAAATTCCTCTGCAAAATGACATTTTTCTGTCTGAATTAATAGCCCAACCTTTCAATTCTAACATTTCAATACGTGGACTGAGGGAGGTTATATATGTGTCTCGTGTTTCATGGACTTGGGCTCGTGATAATTTAGGTCTAGCTTGCTGATAATTTTGGGGCATCTACAATATATAGTCTGACATTGGCCATAAAACGGACATTTGTTACTGCACTATGCTTCATGTTGCTTAATGGTGTCCACAAATATTTGCAAAGCATAAAAAACACTGATATTTTAATGATGCAGTAGGATTACATCAAATAAAAGGCACTTTAGCCATAGTTGTGTGACAATAAAATTTACTGCACAAAAATGGCAACAGAATTTAAATGAAAAGTTCCATGGGGGGACGGGAGGGGGGGATCGCCTGCTTTTTCAAGGTTCCTACGTGTATGTGTGTTTCATTGGTGTGCCACATTGGTTCTATACAGAAAATGGCATCATTGCCTTTACATGGCATTTTGATCATTTCCAGATGGTCTGTGTTTTCATTTTACGAAATTACTAACATAGAGTCATCTCCCAAAATTTCCAAATGTGACAGGGTTGCAAATATCAAACCTAGGTAAGTGCCCTGTGGGCAAACACTCTTTCCACGTAAATGTAACCTTAGCAGACCTATTCTATATTAACTGTACAACATCACTATGTGTCTGACACTAATAATACGGCTGGTGATCACTGGACTGAAGACAGTCATTGGTAGGCAGACTAATTTCATACCCCATCCGTTGACTAATATTCCTTCAGTGAAAGCTAAAACTTTAAAAAAAAAAAAAAAAGTTTTTTTATTTTATTTATTATTCTCTTTCCCTTCCCCGCAGTAGGGCTCTTGGCCTGAAAGGAGTTTTGCCATTGCATCTGACTTTTCAGAAGTCCACCTCCACAGCTTATCACTTGATATTAAATTGCAGTGTTTCTTAGGCCCACCCTGCTCATGGCGACCCGTTTCAGCTCGGGGCGCAGCCTGCACTGCCATCCCTTCTCCACGCAGGTGGTCCCCGAAGGCCTTGTGTTGCAGACAGCCTGCTCACCCCCGGGGAAGGCAGCTGGTTCATGCTGAGGACGGCTGATGCGTGATGATGAGGGAAGGGCTCAGGGAGCCACATGTGGCATCCAGCGAGGGTGGACACGGCCCTCGTGCCAGAGAATGTCCATTTGGCATGGAGCTAGACGCTCTGCTGGCTTCTCGCAGTCCTCCGTTTCACAAAGCCCTGGAGGCTGGTGCTCTTGATGGGCTTCTCTTTGCTGAGGAAATGGAATTAATCCAGGTAGTAACATTCAAACCGTCTCTGACATGCCAAGTAGTATCATTTGTCCCATTTTAAGCCACAACAAACCAAAACACTCATTCAACTAATATTTATGGAACTCCTGCTTTCTGTGGGGACCAGAAATAGGCATGAGAAGTAGAAAGGAGAATGAGACAGCCTGTAGAGCTTACCGCATATCACTGGACTGTGTCGGTATTCATTTCCTTCTTCAATGAATTGTTTTGGCATTATAGACCTGATTTCAGAATAGTCTTCAGTTCTGCTCTCAATAGAAATGTCACAGACTTTGGTATATGCCAGTACCATATTATAACATTGAGTTGTCTGAAGGTACATCTAGTTAAATGTTTTTCTTGTTTGGGGGTAGTTGTCATGTAGCTAAATATAGATTTGTAAAATATTCAAACAAAAAGTACCATACAGAGCCCTAACTGGTTTGGCTCAGTGGATAGAGCGTTGGCCTGGGAACTCAAGGGCCCCAGGTTCAATTCCAGTCAAGAGCATGTATCTTGGTTGCAGGCACATACCCAGTAGTGAGTGTGCAGGAGGCAGCTAATCGATGTTCCTCTCTCATAAATGTTTCTAACTCTCTATCCCTCTCCCTTCCTCTCTGGAAAAAATCAATAATATATATATATATATATATATATATATATATATATATATATATATATATATTAAAAGTATCATACAGAACAAAACATGTTAATTTCTAGTTCACTGCTTCTCGTGCCACCTGAAAAACACACACACATTCATTCGCACATGCACAATCCCACATACTCACCTATCCCCCTCCCAGAAGTAACCTCTGTTGATAGTTTGGTATGCATGTCATGCATTTACGTATATATGTGTTCGTGTTGCAATTACACTTTGTCTTTTTTTGTGTGAATGAGACTATACAATATTATTGTTCCATGCATTTTTTCACTTAAAAATACATCTTGGAGATCGTGCCAAGTCAATATGTATAAGTCTACCTCTTTCTTTTCAACAGCTGAATAGTATCCTTTACTACGGATGGACCATCTTGGATTTCACCCAGGTCCCTCTTGATGCATCATGGCGCTATTTCTCAGCTTGAAGGAATACCACTTTATTGCCAATTTTTTTTTTTTTTTCTGAAGAAAAGCTACACCATACATATGATCTCCATTTTCAAAATGCTATTCCTTTTCATATGTAGTGTTTGAAATCTACCGCTCCATAAGAGGATTCTGGGTCTAATTCTGGAGTCTTCTCTGAAGTACTCATTGCTTGGAGGCATAAGTTTCAAGTTATATATTTGGTGGAAACAGTAACTTCACAATTACTTCACACTTTGCATATTTTAAAGAATATTAATTAGTTTATAGTATCACCAGTCCAGCATTAAAAGATTTTAAATAATACTGTGGGCAAAAAAGATAAAGTGACCTTGTAAGTCTTTATTTAGATGACTTCAAAAAGGACATATCTAAAATAATTGAGAATAATATTACAATACTTTATTCATTTGAATTTTGAAAATGTGGTCTCAATAGGAACAGAGGATAAATCAGGATAAATCTGTGTGCTTTGATTGTAACCATCACATAGACCAAGACATATTGACTCCTCAGATTCCTTTTTAGTAAAGATGTAAACAAATGTCAATGAAAAAAATATAATAGTGTGTACTGATAATGATGCGGTTCCAAGTAATTACCAGCAGCAATTTCATCCACACTGAATGTTACTGGTTGATCTTTGTCCATCAGAAGCGAGAAGTTGCTCAAATCAGTATTCTTTGAGAATCTCTTTCAGGTTGTGAAGCTTTCTGATATTACATTAGGACAAAAATCTCAGTATACACATTAGCATTGATAACATTTCAGAAAATGAGAGTATTACTGGTTTTGTGAGAACATGTAAACTGAATGTTGTCACTTTTATCATCTTTGGTTTATCTTTAAAAGATTACATGATCTCCAGGTTCATTTGTGTGGTTGCAAAAGGTAAGATTTCCTTCTTTTTTATGGCCAAGTGGTATTCCATTGTGTAAATGTACCACAGCTTTTTTGACCCACACATCTATTGATGGGCACTTTGGGTGTTTCTAAATCTTGACTATTGTAAATAATGGTGCAATGAACATAGGTGTGCATGTATTCTTTTGAATTAGTGTTTGGGTTTTCTTCAGATATATCCACAAAAGTATAATTGCTGGGTCAAAAGGCTAAGTGAAATAAGCCAGTCAGAAAAGACAAATACCATATGATCTCACTTATATGAGGTACCTAATGAACAAAACAAGCTGATGAACAAAATAGAAACAGAGGCTTGGATACATGGAACAGATTGACAGCTGTCAAGGGGGGAGGGGTTGGGAGGGGAGTGATGAAAGAAGGTGAAGGGATTAAGCAAAATAAAACATATGTATAACCATACACACAAACAGCAGTGTGGTGATAGCCAGAGGGAAAGGGGGGTGGAGGTGGGCAAAGGGAGGGCAATGAGTGCACAATACAGTGTTTTGTTGAGTTGTACACTTAAAATTTGTATGATTTTATGAACCAATGTCATCCCCAAAAATTCAATAAAAAGAATCACCTGGTTAAAATGATGCCCATCACGTGTCTCTACACATTTTACCAAGTCTTACAAAGCAATACATTTAATTTTTATGGGGAATAAGCCTCTGACCCTCTATGAAGAACATTGGAGACTGAAACCTTTGGGCATGATTATTACTGACTCGGGAGTGTCATCTTTCCTCTTCTCCCCCTTTAATTCTGGCTCAGGTTAGCCAATAGATTGGAGTCGTCCTTTTTACTTCCACAGACCTAATACAAATGTTATCCCAGTACACCAGAGCCTGAGTAAAAATTGAAAGGGAGATCATTGTCCAACAATGGCAAATATTCAATTCCATCCCCTTTGTTCCTGGGTTTAGGAGGTGAACGCATGAATCAACCTGAGATGCCACATTTTACATTTATTAAGGCAACCTCTATCAGCACGATGAGAAAAGCAAGCATTCAGCCTCGGAGCACTTTCAATCAAGGGCACTTACCACAGGCTAGCTGCAGGCACTGTGCCTCTCTCAAGCCCTCAAGCAGGTCACCATGCTGATGCTGCCTCCATGGCTATTTCATGATATCTGGGGACCTGTTTATTTCAAGCAAATCAAAACATCCATATTTTGTGAAAGCATCTTATGTGATAAAGTCTATTTAATGTCTTTTTAACCTCTGCAAAAGGTTTCTTATCAGTTTCTTTAATTTCTCTTATTTTCATTACAATAATAGAAATTAAATTTCTACTGTTCATTTATTCCATTTAACCTTATTTTTATATAATAGAAATTACATTTTATGACCTATTTTTTTTACCCCAAAACTCTAGGTAATAAGCACATTGAAATTAAATGACCAACTACAATGAGGTATCAATTCACATCTACTATAATAGAATCATTAAAATGAATAAGACTGACTATACCAAGTCTTGCCAAAGATATGGAGCAGTTGGAATTCCCGTCCTTGGCTAGTTAGAATATAAATTGGTAAAACCACTTTGAAAACAGTTTAGTAGTTTCCTACAGAGTTAATATATGCTTTTCACTTGACTCCACAATCCTATTTCTAGATATTTACTCAAGAGAAGTGAAAACATATGCTGTATGCAAATGTTTAGATCAGCTTCATTATACTATCCCAAGACTAGACAACCCATATATTCAAAAGCAGGCAAGTGAATTAACAAGCAAATTGTGATATATCCATACAATGGAATCCTATTCAGTAATAAAAAGAACTAAACTACTGATACACTCAAACCACATGGGTAAATGTCAAAAATATTATGCTGAACAAAATAAGGCAGACACTCAAAAAAGAACAGACTGGCCTTATTCAGTTTGGCTCCATGGATAGAGCATCGGCCTGCCGATTCAAAAGTCCCAGGTTTGATTTCAATCAAGGGCACTTACCTTGGCTGCGGGCACATCCCCAGTAGGGGGTGTGCAGGAGGCAGCTGATCCATGTTTCTCTCTCATCAATGTTTCTAACTCTCTCTCCCTCTCCTTTCCTCTCTGTAAAAAAATCAATAAAAATATTTTTTTAAAGTACAAACTGCATGACTCCATCTGAAATTCTAGTAAAACTAACTTACTGAAAGCAGATAAGTGGCTGCAGGGAAGCAGGATGGGGGTAGATGACTGCTAAGGGGGTACATTTTTTTTAGCTACTAAGAGCAGATTTCAGAAGTAGCAACCGGAAGACAGGTTACTTATTTCTTATCCTTTACTTCTTTACCATTTCAGAATTTTCAAAATAAGCTTATGAGTGTGGCCTCTTTAATTCTTGAAATAATGCTGCAATATAGATATTATAATTTTCCCTGTAAGTCAGGAAAATCAAGGTCAAGTAGATGACCATATCTCTCACCCAGGAGGAGAGTGTTATTAACAAATATAAGCCAGTTTTTTCCAGTTACTAGTAAAACCACACTTACCGTCTACCCATAAAGATGTGAGACAAAGACTCAAAGTCTTTGAATTATTCTCCACTGCCCTGCCTTTAAGTGATAAAGTACCTCACGTTGAAGTCCAGGATGTGCAACCAAAGGGCTTGTATGTGTGCATATTAACATAACCGACACAGACAGCTGGGTCAGTGGGGCTGCCCAGGGTGAGAATGGCTGTGGGCGGTGGGGGAGGGTCAGTTGGGGAAAAAGGAGACATATGCAAATCTTTAGACAATAAATAAATAAATAAGTCCAGGATGTTATGTTAGCTATATTATGTCAGTTGTGTTATCAAGAACTCAGCTTCTTTCTTCTATCTGCTTTTCTTTCCACACGGACAGCTCCCATCTAAAATTGGTTTTCTATCACCTGGTTGTGATCAAAAGATGGTTGCCAATAATAGTCACTTCTGATTCTTATTTAAAACCCATTACATTTTATTGGTGGTTCATAATTATACTAAATGATGCTAATGTCCTGAGTCCACAGTGTGCCTGACAGGCAAGGATCTGAGCCAGACACTTGGTTCAAGTAGACTCTGCAAGTGTGGCTTGATATCCAGTGGCTCTCAGGGTCTTTCTTTTCCAGCACCACCACACTCTGAAACTGTGTTAGGAAGAAAACGTCAGCTCTGATTCTGTGAAACCATGTTTCATGGCAAATATATATATATATATATATATATATATATATATATATATATATATATATATTTACATACATGTATCTAAATATTTTTAAAACAGATAAAGAGGGAATAGACTCATTCTTGTGGCTAAAAAAATGTATGACGCATGTGCATGTTTCTTTTCTGTTTCCACTGGTTGCCTGTTTATTTGCTGTAGCGTGTGCATAATAAATCAGGAAGCAATGGTTCTTCCCTTAAAGATAGAATAACATCACTCCTTGTTGATGCCATTTTCTAACAGGTTACGAATACATAAATGTTGTTGCCACATAGTATTCAGTCTGACCTTGTGACAGCCGGCAGAGCCTGCTCCCTCTCCCCCACCCGTGCTCACACCTGTGTGTAGTGAGATGCTAAGTGCTATTCGTAGCAAACATAGTCTCTGTTTAAAAGATGATAACTCAGTTAATATAAGATAGGAAGCTCTCCCTTACCATCACCACCTGCATAGAAGTGCTAGGAGTATTTAAAACAAGTGGTCTGGAATTTATTTCCAAATACCAACAGTATTACTACTGCAGCTAGATAAATATCACATGACATGAGGGATAACAAACATTCCGCTATGGCCTTCGACAGCACTAAGTTTGCAGAGATTAAGGCAGACAACACTGAAAACCTCAGGCAAGCAAAGAACTTAAGATGAGACTTCCTCCCAACAGTGGGAAAAGCAGTGGGAAACTAAAACAAAACAAAACAACTACAAAATGTCCATAGCTTTGTAAAAATAACTTGTAGAAAATACTAATATGGTTATCCATAATGAAACATCTCTGCAAGTGGATTTTGACTCAGACAATGAGACCAGTCTTTAAAAGAATATGAAACTGGCATAGCAGGTATGGGGCTGGTAAGATTTCAGAGACATTTCTGACTAAAAGGGCCTCCTTTATAAGTAGAATCCTCATCACAGCTTTATTTCTGTGGCTTATAGTTTGTCTCTTATCAAAAGGCCTATGTCCCTGAGGAAAGTATGAGTTACACTTTGGTGAAAATTATTATATATTGTTATTTCTTGAGGATAACTTTCAATTGGAATATGGGGGAACAGTGAACACAGAAGACCTTGACAGCTATAGTTTAAGTAAATATATGTCTAATTTTAAATTGGAATTCCCAAAATAACCATCAAAGTATAACTATGGAAACCTATTTTCACCAACATTTCCATTCTTCCTGGATGTAAATTGACAATTTATGTGGCTATGAAGTATGTATTCTGTTTGATGGAGTGTATATATGTAATAAAATGGGGGGAAAGAAAGAATACATTTGCCAGAGCTTTAAGGTGATCAGCATGTGGCACCATAAGTTAAGAGAGAAAAATCCAAGGTTGGGAGTCAGGGCCCCTGGGCTCCAGTTCCAGCTTTGCCTCACTTGACTGTGGGACCATAGGCAATTTTTTTGATATCTCTGAGGCAGAACCCTCTCCTCTGTTAGAAAGAGAGAGAGATCCATGTCA
Source organism: Pipistrellus hanaki (assembly GCF_964339955.1). Lineage (NCBI taxonomy): Eukaryota > Metazoa > Chordata > Mammalia > Chiroptera > Vespertilionidae > Pipistrellus > Pipistrellus hanaki. The sequence goes on from NC_140509.1 coordinate 49,282,566, forward strand.
TATCTGCTCCACCTCCCTCACAGTATTACTCTGAGAATAAAATTAATAAAGGGTCTTAAACTTTGAAAAGTTAAAAATACTATCCACATACAAAATGATTTTTGCTAAAGTCCAAAAAGCATGACTTAATGGTTGCCCCCTGCACACACTATTCCAGAGGGTCTTTCTATTTTCACTTTCCCTTTGGCCCAAACACAAAAATGACAGAGCTGTATGTCTATGAATTTCATCTACTCTCATTCTAACAAACGGAGACAGACCAACATTTTCAGAACACTGAGAAATGGTTCTGTTTTGACTCTGTATGACCAAGGACTCTAAAATGTGAATTCCTCTCAAAGTCTTGCAATGTTTGAATTTACATCTAAAGTCTACACAGAGCATGGCTTTCATTCTTTCAACTGTGTTTTCTGCACGACTACCATGTGGCAGGCTTGATGCTAGGCACTGGAAGCTCAAAGATGGTAGAGCTGGCATTCATTATGTGTTTGTTACCAATTATTGGAATGAAATGGGGGTAAAGAGATATTGTGAGTTAGTAAAAGTTTTCATGGCAAATACTTAGGGGAAAAAGTTATTATTTTCCAATAGGATAGTAACTCAGACTGAACTAACAAAATTAACTGTCAGGAAAACTAAATAGATATTGTGCATAATTAGGAACTCTGTTTTATATTTATGTAAATTATTCTAAAATAGTAAAAAAAAAAAAAAACATAAAAAACAAAAAAACATTTTTTTTTCCTCAACCACTCTACTCTTCCACCAGTTTGTTCACACCCTATTAACTTTTACTGTCTTATAATTGAGTAAAGAAAATTTTCAACTGTTCCTATCTAAATAATCTAAATTTCTAGCCCTGGCTAGGTGGCTCAGTTGGTTAGAGCATAGTCAGGAGCAGCAGAAGGTGCTTCTGCTAGGGTGTTACCCACACAGAAACCATAAATATATTTTTTGTTCCTATAGGAAGTAGAGCAGATACCATGTTAGGATTTACCTTCTCTTAGAGCCCAAAGAAAGAGAAAAGATTCCTGTTGCCTTCACAGTTTGAAAGCAAGTGAGACAAGCTTTTCACTTCCCAAAGCATTCTTCCTGTTTAGAACACTATGCAATTCAAATGCATTTCCCAGAATGTAAAATCAAATCATTTAAGAGAAAGGGGGAAACAATGCAAGGAATAAAGACCGAAGGAAGCCATGTGTCATTAATTCAGTTATAAATTATTAGCCGAGAGCAGCCTCTCCGCATTTGTATTTGATGAACAAGAATTGATTGCTTCAAGGGCATTTCAGGCCTTTTGATGTTCCCATCTCTTAGCCTACCACAAATCTGAATCCTTAACAGAATGATTATAACATTATAGTAATCCTGAGAGCCAATACTAAAGGATTTGCAAGAGAAATGGAGATCAATAGTTTGAAAAAAAGAATGTCTTTTTGAATTGACGGCACTGCCTCGCCTGATCGTGAACCTGAACAAAATAAGTGGAGCTTAAGTACACAAGCAATCTCGCCGGCAATTGGAGGGGTTGCGAGGAGTCGAGGCTCGGGCCGCTTGAATAGGCCTGAGCGCCGAATATTTCTAAAGGATTAAACCTCAACTAATGGCAACCCAAAGATATTTCGCAAACAACCAGCCTCTACCCAAAATAGATAAGATAATACATTAAGGATCCTGGTTTGGTATTTAAAAGACTGGGTTCAGCTACAGGTTCAACATTTGCCTTTGTATAGAGTTTGAGATTCTGGGAAATTGGATTAGAGGTAATGTTGTTTTAATGGCTATCTCCTTTGGATCACTTTGAAATGGAGAATCCCCGGCAGTGTTTCAGGATGGACTGGAGAGAACCATGTCCTCAACACAGTAGAAAACCGAATGGGCCAGAATTGTTTAAAGACACAATCGCTCACATCTATGGGACTTCCAAGTTGTAACATCATTCGATACCTCAAAAGACAGAGAAAGGCAGCTGCCTGTTAAAGGCTCTTTGAACAATTCGAGGATTAGCATAAAATTATACATAAAGAAGGGTAAGTACAGCCATGGCACTTGCTCACCACAGTGGGGGCATTGTTCAGAAACGCAAATGGACTCAGTGAAAGTGTGAAGGCATCTTAACATTGTCTGAGGACCTGCATGTTTTAACATTGATGTATATATTTTCTAGTTCTTTGTTTCCTCAACAAGAAGCCAGCTTAGTCCACTGGGGAGAGGTGTCAGGAGACTTCAGATGGCACACATCTGGAGCACATCCCATGGAAATTGTGTGAATGGCTAAGTAATCTCCTTCAGTACCAAGACAAGGAGTGGTAATTTATGGTTTAACAGACTACAAAACCTGCCATTAATTCTAGCATCGCCAATGTTAAACCAAATGATTTGGAAGAGTAAAATATGCAACAGGAATTAGCAGAGGGAAAGCAGCTACCCCAAAAGACACTAGTTTCACACTTTCTTTCAAAGATGGGGGAAAAAATCTTTTCCTCTGACAGAGTGTATGTTTTCAGACACTACATTGAATCGCCTTGCTGGCCTTACACAACTTCGATGGCGTCGATCCTCACATATCTGGCATGTTAAAGAGTGGCTCAAATTAAAAGCATGTCAAAGTCACAGTCCCTGAGAGTTGTGCTGGGGCAGATTAAGCATTTTATTTGGAGGCTATGCATGATAACATGTGAGCCTTAAAGTTAACCTTTTTCTCGAGCTGTTTAAAATGTTTTGTAGCTGTTCTTGTCTAAACGAATCAAAAGAAGCTTAAGCAGGAACTGGCATAAATAATAGCTGCCTTAAAAGGGGGCAGCAAAATTGATAGCTCTACAAATGGCAGCCACCTGCACTAAGAAAACTCAAAGAAGAAGAATAAGTATTTGAAGAGAAAGAATAATTGGAGTTGTGACAGCAAAGAATAGAAATCACTCCCCAGAAGGTGTTTAAAAAGCTCTTCTATCTCCTACTTAATCACTGTTCCTTTAAGCCCATAAATTAAAATGAAATGTGCATGTTATATGCATTATAAGTATGAATACTCATGTAATCGAAAGCATCTTAACTTTGCCCAGCTTGTTTTCATACTGCCAGAGTCAATTCCATTACTGATATAAGAACAACAAAGCCTCACAGTAAACTGTTCTTTATCACATTCTCTTACAATTTTATTAAATTATCATATTAATGGTCTGTTACTTAGGGCCCTCTTTTAGTTCCTAAACAAAAGCTTTGATTTCTTTATCTAATACAGATTTATTGTTCTTTCCTTTAGCAAATGTACAATGGGTATTTCATTATTACAAATACTTTTTACAGTATTTGAGATGCCTTTCAAAAACTGAATTAGAACTAAATGAATTTGATCATTTCTTAAACTTTCAGCACAATTATAAAATTAAACTATCTCAAACTTATATTAGCTAAACCAAACATTCTGTGTTCTTGGAGTTAAACAAAATCAACTGTTTGGAAAACACATAGCTATCAAATTCCACTGCGCGCGCGCACACACACACACACACACACACACACACACACACACACAAAAAAAAAAAAAAAAAAAACAAAAAAAAACAAAAAAAAAAAACTAAAAATGGAATGACAGAGGTCATGGGTAAATGGTGAAGGCCTGTGGGTGGATGGAAATGAACTTGTGAAGTTGATTTGAAATCATCACTGATCAGAACCAAGAGTTTTTAAGGTATTTGTTTGCTACTCAGCTACCTTAACTAAAAACAGAACTAATTATATAGACAGAGAAAGTTTCATGAAACTGAAGGGCAAAAATGCAGCTGGAACTGCTGAGCCATCAGGAATCCTGTAGGTCAGTTCTCTTCAAATCTTTCTGCAATGCATCTTGGCTTCTCTCATGCCTGCATTCTTTTCTCACTGCAGACAGGTTTTCTTCTACTTCTCTGCACCAATGTCCCAAAGCAGCAGGCCCATGGCTCCCAGGGTTTGCATGTGACAGTGCCATCCACATGCAGTAACTGGAGGTCTCAGTTCCAAAGCCAAATGATTAGGGAAAAGAGTATAATTCACCCATGTTAGCTTAGGGGCTCTGACAGTCTTGGCTGAAGAAACAGGGAATAGTATGCAAATATGACTGCCAAGAGCCACCTGTGGAGGAGAGAGGTGTTCCCCAAAAGCTATAGACAGCACGGAGGTTAAGGCAACTCTCAAAATCTCCACTGCTAGTGTTGTACTGTGATTTAGCTGCTTTTGTCTAGAGAAAGCAACAGGCTTTACGGATCCACAGATGAAGGAACACTGCTAAATGCCATTACTAGCACTAAGAATGGAGAGACCCAAGGAGCAAATGAATAGTCAGAGTGAAATTGCAGTGGATTGTAGATATAATCTCACTCAAGAGGAGATTCAATGAGACTTTTCCATTCTCATCTGACCACATTAGCTTTCTTTAAATAAGGAAAATGCTTTTAAGAATATATTTTAGATATGATCCCCCACTTACTAATTGCTTACATTTTCTGAGACACTGTTCTAGATTTTTTTTTCAGGTGCATAAACTCAATTAGTAATCTTCACAACCCTCACATTAGGCACTAGTTTCATCCCCACTTTATAAACTATGAAATGGAGGCTTGGAAAAGTTAAGTAAATTTTCAAAGGTCACACAGCTAGTAAATAGCAGAGCCAGGTTTTCAACCAAAGGTGTCACAGTGGAGCCCTCAGAGTGACCAGTCTGTCCAAGAGAGAGGTCACTGTCAGGAGAGAGGTCACTTCCCAGGAGATAGGTGACTGCTCAGGAGAGAGGTGACTGCCCAGGAGAAAGGTGACTACCCAGGAGAAAGGTGACTGCCCAGGAGAGAGGTGACTGTCCAAGAGGCTGCACAGTCATATGAGGCAGAGGGCCTCCTCAATGAAGTCTAGATATCACCCACCTTCCTCACGAGATAAAATAAATATATTCAAACTTAAAAATTCAGTCTAGATCAGCAACACTAACAAAGGCCAGGAACCATAAAATTCACCAGCAACACAAGACAAAAAAATATTGCCTCCGAAGGCAGTCAGACGCGCACATCCTGGACACCATATGTAGAGACACACTCAGTCTACAGATCCTGGGAATTAAATTTTTTTCTCAGTTCATAAGGATTAAGAGAAAATTAAAAGACTTTGTGTTGAGGTAAAAAGCTTTCTAACCAGGTTTGTTGACTGAAGTTAAAGGACAGTTAATTTTAAACTATGTGCACTTAAGAACAGCGTTTGATCTGCCAACAAGTAAACCAAAATTTTTCAATAAAATGGGGGGGAAAAGTTTTCAAGTCTGGAAGTGATATACAATTGTCATGAAAAATAAAATGTTTCAGTTGTGTGATAGCAGCTTGGTGCCAGGTCTGAGAGACCCTGCAGGACCCAGAGACTTCCCAAACCAGGGGCATATGGTGGAGAACCGCTGTGTGTACCAGTCAGGGCTGGTTCTGTCCCAGACTTTTAGTATTCTGCAGCTGGCAGATTCTTGAGCATCGGTTTTCATCTAGCTTTCTCTGGAAGGCAGAGAAGTGCACGCAGTCCCCGAGTGGGCACGGTGAAGCTCTCCTGTTTCTCAGAGGCCTTGTTGCAACTCCAGGTGACTGCTCTTCCATGGACGGCCTCACATGGCTCTCAAACAGCACATCACTGTCAGTGCATGATTTCCAAAGAGGTGAGCCTGCTCTGAACTAGTCCACTCTGTGTATGAAACTGCAAGGGCAACAGAAGTGCCAACAGCTGGGGTGGAAAAACAAAAGCTGAAAGGTTAGAAGAAACTGGAGCTGGAGGCAAATTCAAGAACGGAAGCCTGAGGGGAGGGAGCTGGTCATCTCAGGAGGAAAACCTGCCTGGGATTCAGGCGGAGAAGAAAGCCCAGGGGGAAACCCTGAAGGTACTTGTCCTCTCTGGTCCTCAGCCAATGAGCTTCCACATCGACCCCAGAGACCACAGGGAAGGATCCCCAAAGGCTCCACTTCAAGACGGGAAGGAATGTGAGTTAGAGACACTCAGAGTTCACTGAGTATAAACTATTCACGGCCTTGTTAAAAATGAAATGTCTTGTTGAATAAAATATTCCGATGGTCAAATAGGCTACATGTGCATGATCAGTTTTTGAAACGTTACACTTGTGGCATTCAATGGGAGACGCTGATTGTCCCCTTAATGGGGTGGGAGGCCCTCGAGGTTCTCCCGCCTCAGGCACAGCAGCGAGTAACGCCGTTCCTCATTCAGCTGAGGATGGGTGAAATTGCTAGTTAGCGCAATTCCCTTTGACTGTCTGTCGGATGAAGAACCAGATTCCACTGTTTGCATCACGTGTTCCATATATAAATTAATATATTAAAACTGGAGTCTAAACCACAGCTAATAGGGGCATTGCCGTCTTCTTAGGCGAAGGCCCACTACCCGCTCAGGAACTCCGTGTTTCAGCTTCACACAGAGGACATTCACGTTAACCATCTCCACATTTCCCTCTCCCTCCCGCTCCTCTCACTCCCTTCCTCTTCAGTGACCCTTCCAGGCTTTCCCGATTTCCCCGCTTTTTAACTAGGCCTGCTTTCCCTGATCTGCCTTTCTTATGTCCCTGTGGACTGTGACATATACTTTCCAAATTTGACTGTAAAATACAGTCCAGAAAGAGTCTTCTGGTAGAATTTGATAGAACTACTACTGGAAAGACCTGGGGGGTAGGGGGGTGGGGACGGGAATGATTTAATGCTTTGCAGAAAAATCGCCCTTCTCTACAAGCAGAAAGCATAACCCATTAGCATTCCAAACAGGCCGTTCAAAGCTTTCAAATGGTGAGGCTGAGCTGGCCTCGCCCTCTCCCCACGCACAGGCATCCCAGGGGTGCCTCCGACCTGGGGCCTCCGCATACGGGGCTGACACAGCATCTGGGATTTTATCACCACCGCAGAGAGTGAGTCTGGATGGACCCACTGCTGGTTACTCCAAAATTTTTTTTTCCCTGACTGAACAGCTTGATATGCATTAGCTCGCATGGTATTCTTTAGAGTTGATCTTTGCAGATATTTGCTCTTTCGACACATTTGTATTACAAAGAAGAACATATGGCTCCTAAAAAAAAAAAAAAAAAAAAAAAAAAAAAAAAAAAAAAACTATTTCTATATGCATAGGTTCCAGAGTTTTCCGATCTTTTTGTTTCTAATTTAGCTTTAAAAAAAAAAGTTTTGTTTTTACACTTTAAAGGTTGTTTTTCTACCAGTACCACATACAGCCATACTTAAAATTCCTTAAGGTCTGTGCAGTTTGAGTGTGTCCATTCTACTTAAGGGATAAATAATTACCTTCAGGAAGTTTAACCAACAAGAAAAATGAAAAATGGGTTCCCACAGAACAGAAATGTAGAGGGCTACCGAAACCCATCCTGCCCCTTATCAGGCATCTCTCCTAGCCCCCACTCACTCAAACACAGAGCCTCCACCAACACAACTAGGCGTTTGGCCATTAGGATTCAAAGGCCATTCTCCCGTGACAGCTGGAGTACAGGGAATAATGTGGAAGATGTAGAGCTAATAGGAATCAAAAGTAATCCTGCCAAATGAAAAACAGAGAGAAGTGGGCAGACTTGTGTTATGTCTCAGTCGAGGTATCCTGGCCCAGCTGGGAAAGAAAACTGTAAAGATGATGCGTATCTATTTACATTGTTATAAGGGCTGGAATAAGTACCCAGTGACCTAAAAATTGAGATTCTCAACTATGAAAATTATAATTACTTGCAGTTACTTATTACAAGGTGTGTTTTGTTTTGTTTTTAAATAATGATTAGGGCAAAAACTTAGTTGAAAATCACTTTATCCCGAGATTTACCTCTATAAAGCAAAATTAATTATAATAAATTCATAAACAAATAATCAAACGAAATGGTTAAGTACATGAGCTTCTGGGCATTTTGCTCAGATTTCAATCCTGGTGCCATCACTCATTAATTTATAACCGTGGTCTAGCAGCTTCTCTTCTCTAAGCTTCAGTCCTTGAATTTAATTAATGTTCAATAAATGTTAGCTACTCTTGTTATTTTGAGTCATTTCTATTTTAGTAAATAAGCATTAATACTAACTGTTTTAGTCAGGGTAAGCAATGTTAGCTGGTCTAACAAACAATTCCAAAATTTCAGTGATCTCAGCACAATGGAAGTGTTTTTCATTCATGTCACAAGGTGTAGAGGTTGTCCTGCTCACCAGTGTGGACCCCAGAATTCTCCTACCAAGTAGCTACTCCACATTTTATAGCCTTGGAGTCTATCACTGGACCCTCTTTATTGAGCTTGCAGAGAAAGAGGGCTCAGGAGACTGCAGAAAATTTAAAGGCCAAGCTTAGAAGAAGTCTATCAAGTCCACCACTTTTTATTGACCAGTATTTGATTATATGGCCTCACCTATATGCAAAGAGGTTAGAATATGTAGCCTAGCAGCATGCTTGGAGGAGAGGAGAACATGGTTCCCTAGCAATGAAATGTCCTCATTCTTACTAGTCATCCTTGAAACAAAGGGCATTCATAGGAATGTTACTTGAAATGTGAAGATGAAAAAAGAAAGCAATGTCTTTACAGTTTTTCCAAGTAATGGTATATGTATGATGTAACATTTTGCGAGCTCTAAGTGAAAGAGTATATATAAATGGCTTGGCCCACAGTGGGTGCTCAATAATTCTTAGCCATTTCATTAATTATTGCATATGAATTTACAGACTAAGCACATTATACACTAAATACCCTTTGTGAGACTGTACCATATGCTTTTCACAGACCTTTCAAGACCTGTGTATATATTTCACTCTCTTCCTTTGCATGACTGGGAAGCAGAACACCCTTCGCAGTAAGAAGATAAAACCAAAGCCCCAAGCAAAATTAAGTTTTTATATTTCCTTATAATACTGCTACTTATTTCTCCTAGACCTCATCTCAGCATCTCTTAGTTACTATTCTGAGAGTCCTGGTAATGGAAAAGAATAATAGTGTAAGGATATTTTACAATATGTAACCTGATAACAATATTGTATTGTCAATCAAGAACATAATCTTCCTTACATTTTTTTCATTGACCTCATAGCTCCTGGGAATTAATTAAATTTTAAAGAGTCATAGCTTTATATCAACTAACCTTCACAAAACATAGACTTATTAAATAGGGAGAATATATTATGTGCTTTAAATCTAAAGGTGATTTGTGTCTATTAAGCCATTGAAATACACTAGCAAATTATTTCTTCCATGGTAATGCCCTATAAGACTTAACTCAGAAATGTGTCAGGAATTATGTTTATTTTATAGTTATTAATGAGGAAAATTTCCTTCCAACAAAAAGCACAAATTGAAAAGAATAAACTATCCATGTAATGTTGACAAAAAAAGGAATCATAAAACAAAATTGAATTATGCTTCCTACCAGCTATTATTTTTAAAATACCATCTAAAACATTCTTAGTATTTACTACATACGATATGGTATTCTAGATTCCCATTTTACAGGTGGGAAAATGGAGATCCAGAGAAGTTTACTTAACTTGACTAAGAACATGTTGCTAGTTTGGGGCACAGCTGGAATTTGAAAAGGGAACCTTGGTCCAGAGTCCAGTTCTAAACCACTACCAGCTTCTAACATCTAGGGGGTGACAAACTCTCTGAAACTGATACCCAATGCAAGGTGGTGTGTTAAATAGTTCTCATGCCGTTTCTGTTATAGAAAAATACCTACTTGGCATTCCAACCCAACGGTTGGTCCCTCATTCTGAACATAGAAAAAAAGGGTGATGAAACTAAGGAAACTATTTACCACTTATCTCCTGCCTCCTGTCCTCATCAGACTAACCCTGAACGGTATGGAAAGTTGATGAGAGCGAAGAGAAACCAACAACCCAATGGTGTAATCTCCCAAACGGGAATTGGGCAGGATAGGATGACGGTGCTGCAGGCTCTTTAGAAGTCCGTGCTCGTGTGCATCTTGAAAATAGCATCTCCTCTCCCAGATCGCTGGGCTGAATTCCAGTGGGGGGAGTTGGCTTAGATGTGGAGTTGCAGAGCAAACACCCAGGAGCAGGAGCCCCCACAGAGAATTCTGTCCCTTCTGCCTCCCGGCCCCCCCCCTCCCCCCCAATTTCAGCAAAGCTCAAACCTACAGGCAAGCCACAGAAAAGATGCACATACATTCTCTAACTCCTGCAGTATGGGATAAACAGATAAGGATAAGGAACAGATTGCGAAAGAGGAAATTCAAATATTCTTGGCCCTTTCTCTTTTCAGTTGGTATTTGCCATGCAAAGAGTGAAAGCTTCTTTTTTTTTTTCTTCTTAGATTGAAGGGTATTATCGTTTTATGGAGAGGAGATGGATTGGGTTTTTTTTGAAGTGCTTGCTTTGCTATTATTGCTCAAAGAAATAAATCAGTTCCACATTAAGCTGAAACTCTCAAACTAGCCTGGTTGGCCAGAGGGACAACATGTTTCTCTTTCTGAAATCACGACACACAGCTAAGAGAAAGTCATAGGATATCTCAGGTCTGCTTAGAGCCGCTTGCAAATTAGTAGCTATAATTGGATCAAAACTACCCAGCTGTTGTTTGTCACTAAATGGGTGCAGCCCGGAGAAGCCCCTTTAGTCCCCAGTAGGAAAAATGCCTGTCAGACTGCAGATCAGACAAGAGTGAGGCCATCTCTCAGGCCTTAAAGAGTGTGCGGCTTTTGTTCAAAGTTTCCAAATTGTTGTGTAATGAGAAAACTTGAAAAACCACTTCAAAAATGCACCCAGACACTCAGAGTGAATGAGGCAAGTGTCGTCTGTCACTGGTCTTCTCACCATCACGCCTGAAAGCCAAGCGCTTTTCTTGCTTCAGCTGCAAAGATTAAGTTCTATGATGAGACACAAGTGCTTCCTGGTCTCTCCCACCTGGTTCTCTCCCTTCTACCCAATCCACACCCTCAATGTTGATAGTCTCATGGGGGCAGTTTCACAGCTAACACTTGCTCCTGGGCTCACAGCTGCTTGGCAGTCTAGTTTTCCCAGTGCATTCAAAGGGCAGAGGCCCACCACTCTGTGATGTGTCCACAGCTTCACCCTTAACCAAATTACAGTATTTCATCTTTATTACAAAACTAGAAACCCAGTGCATGAAATTCATGCATAGTAGGGTCCCTAGGCCTGGCCTGTGATCAGGGTTGATCTGGGCCTTCTCACTGCTGGCCTTCATTCTGCACTGCCTTCATTCTGCACTGCCCCCTGGTGGTCAGCACACGTTATAGTGAGTGATGGGTCTCCTGGCCTAACTCTTGGGGGGGGGGGGCAATTTGCATATTAGGCTTTTATATATAGAGATTAAGCCTCACTCATGACCCAAGTAACCTAGAGTAAGTCATTTAAAAATCTTTGAGCCTCAGGTACCCAGGTACCTCATCTGTCAAATGAGGATATTGATAATAAGATTTGGGGGGAAAGCAAACATGAAAATGTATGATAAGGTTCTAGGCTGGTTATTGACCCTCTCCCCTTTGTCTATCATCATGGTGAGTAACTTCAGGCTCTGAGCACAATGATGTTCTTTGTATATGCTGAGAAAGTTATCCACCCAGAAATGTAGGGCACCCCACCAAACCCCACATACTCACATGAACTTAAATGTTCAATTGCTGCTACACTTAATAAAGCTTATAATTTCAGAAATAGAAAAACAAAAAACATGAAGATGGAAAATGGGTTGAAGACTTCATTACCCTTAAACTTTACCCCCTCAATAGGTTTTATTAGTTGATGACACTTTGACCAAAGAACAATACTTTCTTTAGAGCACTAAAGAGAGAAGAGGAGGAAACTGATAATCAATCCCCACTTTTCCTTCAGGGTGGCTCCCTGTCCATCATTGGTAGGAGGATATCTCTAGGAGCCCAAGTCAAATCATATCAGTGAAGTTAGAAAACAGCAAATTTCTGTTTCCACTCTGGGCATCAGTATAGCATATTTTATAGTGGTCTACAGATGCTAAATTATTTGGGTCTTCCTTCAGATGTTCCTAATTTACATTGTCTGTGGCAAATAAAAAGATAAGTACAATCCATATTGCAAATGCATCTTACTATAATAAATCTATTGCCTTTTTTCCATGGGTCTTCTCTACCTCATGGAATTTATATTGCAGTCATAATAATGTCAGATCCACACTATGAATATCTCCCTGCTAATTATGCCTACTATTTAAAACAGTGTCCATTTATGAAGACAGTATTATGGTATTCTTGATTATACCCTAAATAATTCTGTAAACATAAATACTGAATAATATTGGAATTCCACTAAAGAACTCCAATAAAAATAAAACTATCACATACATTCCAACATATTCTTTTCTTTTTATGAAGAATGCCTTTGATGGGATGCTATGCCCCTTAAAATTCCCTGAACTAGAAAAAAATCCATAAATATTAATCCTGAATTCAGTTTAATCCTAGAAACAGAAATTATAGAATTTAGCTCAAAGAACAATACCAAAATAATAATGATAATGACTATAATAATCATATTACTAATCATAACAATATTTATTGAGTACTGATTATTGAGTATTAATTATGTCCTAGGTACTAGGCTTCCATACTTTAGAGACATACTTTTTTAATACTTATGTCAATTCTTTATTTATTTTTAAATATATTTTATTGATTTTTTTTTTTTACAGAGAGGAAGAGAGAGGGATAGAGAGTTAGAAACATCGATGAGAGAGAATCATCGATCAGCTGCCTCTTACACACCCCCTACTGGGGATGTGCCCACAACCAAGGTACATGCCCTTGACCGGAATCGAACCTGGGACCTTCCAGTCAACAGGCTGACGCTCTATCCACTGAGCCAAACCGGTTTCAGCTTATGCTAATTCTTTAAAGTAGAAACCTTCTTTTCCCTCATTTTATGGTTGAGAACACTGACACTTAGATCAAGTACTTCGTTCAAGGTCACATTGCTGGTGTGATGGAGTGTAGATTAGCTAGAATTTGAATTTGAGGTCACATTTAAACTGCTTGGTTTTATGCATTCTCAGATTTAAAGAAAGAAAAACAGAAGCAGAAATTTTCTCTAGTTAAGCTCCCAGCCTATATCATCAACTCTTTTGTTTTTAACTTGCATGTAAAAGACCTAGAAGGCAAATTTACACTGGTGATCCTTGTGGGCAGAGTCTCTGTAGCAACAGCACATAATCACAGGATGTAAATGCCCAAGAATCAGACTCTGATTCAAGGTCAAATGTGTCAGTACCCAGGACTGGACTGGATGAACAACAGACTCTGCTGATTGATTTCCTCATGTGCTCCTGACAGTCCAGCCCTGTCTTCACACCTGTCTCTGATCACAGCTTCCCATGGGAAGAGTTGCTCAGAACAGTGGCAGCACCTTTTACTAGTAAACAGGGTTTCACAAACCAAGGCAACTGAGGGGGCAGTATGGCATTCCACTGTTCTTCTGATATTTGAAAACCTTGATTCTGTTTCCAAAGCTCAAAATACATCCAATTTGACGAGGTTTTTGGCTATGAAGAGCATGTCCAGACTTGCGGTGTGTGACAGAGTCTGGGAGTGGACATGCATCGGTACCTGTTACATGCTATTGAATCTGGGACAGTCCCACGGTTAACGGGAAAGGGAAGAGCTAGATTTAAAGGTCGTGAACTAAAAAGTATTCCATTTCATTCAAATGAACAATCTTAAACAAGGGAACAAAATTAATGATTCAGATATACATGTGCTAGGGGCACATAGATGTGAATTTACTCACTTTGCCGTACAAAAAGACAAATTAGATTTCCCTCTAATTTAAATTTTAAAATTGAATGCTATAAAAAAAATGAAAGGCTAATGGCTTCATTAAAAACTACATTTCTGCCCACAAAACCATCTCAAATCTTAGTATAATTAAATGATCTGGAAACTTCTATATAAAGCAATTTGAAATTGCATGAATAGCCTCTGTGCTACCCCTCGCCCCATGACATCAACACACACAAAATCTTACACTTAACCGAAGATGACTCCATGTGCCTTGGAGAGAATGGAAGATATTAGCAGAAATCTGTGCAAACGATTTTTTCCTGATCAATTATAACTTATTAAATAGAACTTGTTCTGAAATGAATATTGCAAGATTTGCCATACACTATTTTTTTTCTATTTTTTTACATTTAAAAGGTTTATATTCTTCACTGCCTTCACAGATTCTTTTCTCCAGGGAATAAATAAAAAAAGGAAATGCAGCTCAATTTGTTTCCTTCAACATAGCACAGTAGGACTTACACATTCAAACCGCAGACAATGTCCCCTCCCCTGAGCCTGTGAGGAGGGAGACTCTCAATGTATGCTCAGCCAGCAGCTACCACAAGTCTCTTAAGTAAACACAGAGGCACCTTGGTGAAAGCAATTGCATGGTCTGAATACCATCAACGGACACTTCTATGCAGTGACCCTCTCAGGTCTCAGAAATGGTCTTTTCAGATTCCGGGTCTTGAGGTATTGATTTCAATCAGCAGCTTTTCCTAAGAGCATCATTTCAAAACTAGCCCTGTCACAATTTCTACGATCTCATCTTAGTTTCATCTGGGCTTTGTATTCCTATTTGAAACCATCCAGCGAGATGACACCAGAGGGTTTTACTGAGACATTGATTCAACTTCATGCATAGGCAATAAAATGTATTCTTCCATCTAGGAAAAAGCATTAATATTGAAGTTTGATGGAGGGAAGGTTCGGGTTTAAACAGTCCAGTTACTTTTCTTTGTCTTCCTGTAGAAATGAAAAGCCCAAATTAGAACTTGACTATGGTAAAATTCTCAAGCTTACTGCTGAGTTGAACTGGCAACTAACACATCAGCATCAGTTCTACCCTCTGGGGACATATTAAAGCTAAGTTAAAAAAAAAATGTCGAAAAGATGTGTGTGAGTTGTCAAAGTAAAATAGACAAACAAACAAGAAAAAAAATCATGTGTGCATGTGTGCCTCTAACAATCTATATGATGTCAAGTTTTTCTCAAGTTGTAATTATACAATATCTAACAGTGATCAAAAAGGATGACATCCATCCTTTCACTTTACAATAAGAATGGAGAGGTTCTGAGTCACCCATAATGTTGTCTATTAAAAAAAAATTATTGGGTTGCCTGATACCCTCCCAATTCAGGTTATTTTTCTATTTCAAAAAAAATACAGGGAAGTGAACCTTAATTATTTCCTATGCTCTAAACACTGTAATAAATACTTTACATATGTTCTCTCCTTCAATCTTTACATAAGACCTTTGAGAAAGTAATATCATACAAATAAACAACTAATATCAAGTGACCTGTCCACATCACTGGGATTGGGATTACAAGCCAGGTCTTCAGAGCACAAATACAGGCATAGTTTGATTATCTACTACGTACCAGGTGTTATGTGAGGTAAGGAGCATTTACAGCTGAAGAGTATATGGGGCCTGTGCTCAAAGAGCCCATATACAAATAGAGACCAACAGGATAAAAAGATTATAAATGAAAATATAGAGGAAAAGGCCTGAAGCTAAACACTAGTACACTGAATACAGAGTATATTAAAAAATATATTTGAGTGAGCAGGTCTTGGCCAGGAATGTAAGTATGCTTCAACATTAAGAGAGAATGTTTCACACTAGAAAATTAGGAAAAAAATGTATAATCACGTTAAATACCAAGTGGCATTTGATGAAAATGAGTATCTGTTGTTGATGTTTAAAAACTTACTAATATAGAAATAAAAAAAATTTTAAATATTGGAAAATAAATATTGTCGTCTACTCAGAAAATCCAAAGGAATCAACTAAAAACTATTAGGAATAACAGGAGTTAAATAAAAGATAATTAGTATAAGATAAATATACAAAATTTAAGCACTTTCCTACACACTATCAATTCAAAGTCAGGGAAAAAAATTTAAAAAGGTCTACATGGTGGTAGTTCACAAAATCATTGAATACCTAGAAATAAAATCAAGAAATATGTCCAGCTGGTGTGGCTCAGCAGTTGAGTGTTGACCCAGGAACCAAGCAAGAGATTGCAGGTGTGATTACCAGTCAGGGCATATGCCTGGGTTGCTGGCTCAATCCCCAGTAGGGGGCGTGCAGAAGGCAGCTAATGGATGATGTTCCTCTTTCTTCTTCTCTATCTAAAAATCAATAAAAATAGATATTTTTAAGTAAAAGAAATATACAAGACCTATATGAAACAAGACATGAAATTTTATTGAAGGACAAGAATACCGTCTTGTGTACTCTTGAGGGAGAGTCCACTTTTATAATGTTATTGAAGGGCAATTTAGTCATATTTATTAATATTGAAAATACCCTTTGACCCAGCAGTATTACTTCCAAGGAAACTGTTCCACTGAAATTCAGTCAAAGGTTCAAAAGGATCTGCTTGCAATGATATATTAATATATATCTATGTGTATAGAATATAAAATAATAAAAATTGGAAAGAAGTAGATGGTTATCAAAAAGGAAATAGACCAGTAAGCCAGAGCACATTTACACTATAAAATATCACATATCCATTAAATAGAACAAAAGAGATCCATTGAAACTTACTTAGAAGGATGCCCATCATACTTTGTTCAATGGAAAAAAAGAATCTGCAAAATTATATGTATTCTCTTTATTGCTGTACACATTCTATATTGGTTGTATCAGTGTTTTACCTAGCCTGTTGTTTTTATAATTTAGTAAAGATCTTACAACTCACAGTACACTCCATAAATTTTACAACAGAAATGCAAACCAAGTACTGTGAGAGCCCAGAAAGGAAATGTAAAACTTTCCCAAATGGAATCAGACTGCAGGCGTCACGTGAGAATTCTGTGCCTCAAGGGCAAAGAGGACTTTTCCCAGTAAAGAATGGACAGAAGAGCCATGCCAAGGCCCCGGACAGTGGAAGGAGGGCACCTTCCAGGAAGCAGAAAGTGGGGTGTCTGGGAGGACAGACGGAGGAAAGGGCGATGACGTAGTGTGGAGCTCAGTTGGGAAGCACCTGATGTGACAAGCAAAGGGATTTCAATTTCGCTCAGCCTCATGAGGGACACAGAAGGGCTCTTTAAGTAGATGAATGGCATAAAACCTTCAGGGAAAATTGCCCTTTGTATATAGTGTGGGAGGTGCATAGTACAGAACAGGAGGAGGAAAATTTGAGGGGAAGAGAGGGATTTTAAAAAGAAAGCAAAGATGTTGAATGTGTGGTAGCATCTCACACAGCAACAGGGTAAGAATTGGGGAAATCGTTTCTTTTTGGTGGACCTGTGTCATACAACACAACTTAGAGAATGAAATATGCATCAAAAAAGCAAAAGGAGCGTTTGAGAGGAAATGAGAGGATGTGTCAAAGGAACACTGGCATACTGAAAAGTCCAAGAGGAGCTGAGACAAGGCAAAACAGAGAGGAAGGAGATGAGGGTGAGCAGAAGAAGGGAGCGGTAAAGGGTTGAAGGCTGGGATGTCCAAAGAGAGGCTTCACTGGGACATAAGGAGACAATCTCAATCTCTTCCTTTTATAAAGTGCCATAGATTGGATGACAAGATGTTATTTTCTGTAACCGGGAGGGTAACCCAATGGATATAGATGCCTCTTTTCTTCATCCTCATTTAGAGATGGTCACTGAAGTAAAATGTGAGGGCTGCAGGATGGAGTGAGCTTGAGAAAAAAAGTAAAAATTTGGAGTAATAGGGTACATCACAAAAATCTCTAATAAGGAGACCTGGGGACCTGGCCACAAACCAGCCACGGGGATATGAAAGAGGGGTAGGGTTCTTTAGCCACCTTGTTTCCTTGTTCCTTGGACAGTAAGTGGAGCTGCAGCAGTATTCATGAGAGAAAACTGAATTGCAAGAACAAAACATTCTAGCCCTGGCTGGGGTGGGTCAGTTGATTGAATGTCATCTCATGCACTGGAGAGTTGAGTTGCCAGTGCAGTTTCAGGCCATAGTGCATGCCTGGGTTGTGTGCTGGAGTTCAGTCCCCAGTCGGGTGTGTGCTGGAGGTAACTGTTTCTCTCTCACATCGATATTTCTCTCTCTCTCTCTCTCTCTCTCTCTCTCTCTCTCTCTCTCTCTCTCTCTCTCTCTCTCTCATTTCCTCTCTCTCTGAAAACAAATCAATAAAAATATAATTTTATAAAAGAATAAAACAATCTAAGTCTTATATTAAGGTACCTTCTAGGTATGTTAATTTTATGCAGGAAAAGCACCCAGGTCAATTATAGAGCAAGTGTAGGTATTTAAGCAAGAACACAGGTGTTTGCAAGATGTATTTAAGTCCCAGAGCAAAGATATGCTAGTCTTCCCACCTCTTCTCCTCTCCATCCTCAAAATTTTTTCGTAGCTATTGATGGCCTTTAATTACGTAACAGAATTGCATATGTTGATTTAAAATGTGTCTCTGACCTTTTAAATTAAAAAAAAAAAAAAAGTTTAGCATGGCACCATAGGCAAGCCCTGTCTGGCCTGACTAATGGGCATGCGACTAATACAAGGGCTGAAATCAGAAAATAGAAATGTAGAAATGCATTGAATAATGAACCTCAATTATAGTCCGGATGACTCTTCTCACATTAGATCCCAATTACCCATTCTCAAGTGCTCTCTTCAGGGTTAGTTTTTGTTTTTGTTTCTTTAATATAGATCTATACTAAGCAAAGCTATCACAAAATGCTCCCCAGAAACAGAGAATGATTTCCTTATGGCTCGGGAGACACTGCCAAGATTCCCTTTAAGGTTTACTTAGATGGCACTCCAGTAAGATTCCCATATGGAATTACTCCGCACCCAGGAGCCTGACCTGGGGGTGGGGGGAGCTGAACAAAGAGATTATTTACAAACTCCCAAAGCAGGGGCTGTTTCTCATGTCTCCCGCCCTGGACCTCATTCCATTGGTAAATGCAGCACATATTCAGCCATAAAGTATCATTATGGAAAGGCCAAGGAGTGCTCCAGCGGATCGACCCCCCTGATACTGTGAGGCAGAGGCCGGGCCAGGATGGTTGGCAGGCTGCCTGAGCTGCTGGCATCTGGCAGTTCCCACCACCACAGAGGCAGGCATCTCATAGGAATCATCTGTGTTCCTGAGGGGGGCAGCCTTCCCGTCAGATAACTTTCAGTTTTCTTGCAAATGATAATGTAGCAGTTGCCACAGCCCCGTAAGCTCAACTAACCAAGCATCCTCAAAACCGGGGCCTTAAATAACACAGGCAATACAGACATGCCAGTTCTTGGTAGAGTGGCCTTTGGTTGTTTTTTATCCAGAGAGGAAGAAAAGATTTCCATGACACAAAACAGAGTATTTAAGGACTGTCATGAAAAGGTAATATTTTTGTGTTGACTATCCAAAAAACCTTGGGTGAAAAAATTGTGTCTTTTTTAATGAGCAATTAAAACACCACCTGTGTTTTGTTCATAGAGAAAGCCTCAAAATATTTTTTTCTAATATCATGGGGATCCTATAGGGATAATTTGCCTAGAGTTTATGTGCCCTAGAGTTTTCTCGGCATCATGGTCATGCAATGCTCATTCAGTTGGAAGGCAAATGCCATGTAAGAGAGCCGCAGCCTTGGCCTCTGCATCCCGAGGCTGGTCATCAAGTGCAGTGCAATATGGAGGAATAGCAATGTATCTGGGGCCATGGGAGCCACTGTCCATTGGGCTGAGTGATCTCTTTCATGCAACCACCATTTAAACACTGCTTTCTTTCACTTAATTTTTCTTTTATTATTATTGAAAGAATACAGAATGAGCTAAAGTAAAACTTGAGAGTAAACCTGCTTAGGTTGAAATTTCATCTCCACCACTTACCAGCTGTGCCACTAAGTTCCTTAACCACTCTGTCTCACTTTCTTTCTCCCCCGCACTATTGAAATGGGGCATATTGGTATGTCCCTCTGTGATGGTCTCTATTCAGGTTTCAGTGATAACCTGAGTTGGGTTCAGAGCCTGGCACATAGTGATTAAATAAATACTTGTCATATTTATGATTATATAAAGACTTTACACTTTCAAAGCGCATAAAGAAAACCAAAGACCTTCTGTATGTGCCTTTTCCATAATATCCTACAATGAGAAAGATTCTCACTATCTATCCCATTTGGGGCATATATTATAATAGGTAGTCCTTAAGTATTGTGGATTAAAACTGTTATTTTAGAGTATAAAGTGGGTGAAAATTCTATTTTCAGAAGCAAGAAAAACATCATGATAGAAAAAAAATCCGATAAGTGCTATAATACTAATAGCAATGACATTTTATGCAGCTTTGTCAAAAAATATGAAATACAAACAATATTTCTGCTGAATTAAAAATATATTGTGTTGGTTGGTTGAATTGTCTAAATTGACAATTTCTGGAATACATCTAGGTAAATCAGAAGTTTCAGGAGAAAGACAATGTTGGGTGCTATAAAAATGCTTAAGAGAAAACCACTGAAAATCTATTTTTGTTTGGTCTTAATTCCTAATTTTAAATGTAAAAAATACTTTGAATTCCAAAATAAAAATTATTTGAGATGTGTTTTTAATTTGTTGTTGAATGACAGCAAACTAAATAACCTCAATCTTACAGGTTTTCATTTCCCTTGGGCCCTAAAAATGTAATCTGTACTTTCAAATTTCTTGCTTTATTTTAGAAAAGTGGAGACCAAAGAAGTGCTGCTTAAGATGTTGTAATGAAAAATTGAGAAAACAGTCTTCAGTGTCTAATAAAAATTAGGCCCATCATTTAATTGTTACTGGGAATGTATGTAAGATACTAATGCTAAGTCTCTTAAAGTGGTGTGTGTGTGTGTGTGTGTGTGTGTGTGTGTGGATATTAACCATTCAACAGAATCTAAGGCTAAAACAGTCCTTATTTCTTTACAGCTCTAATCTTCTGGGTGTAAGTCTGTTTTATCCTATAAAGATTTCTGTCAATGAATAATTCAGACACAAACTGCATATTGGTAACTATATTTAAAACCAAAAATTCGTCACATAATAAATACATTTTATGCACATGTTAACTTCGAATTTACTTCAGAAAGCTATTTACAATATAAATAATTATAAATGGGAGCATTTTGCAAGATATCATTGACATAGCTAATATTTTCTACTTTACATTCCAAAGTAAAAGTTCATATTACAGATTTATACTACGATGTCACTAAAAACTTTACATTGCAAGATGGTATTTGAAATATTGGCAATCAGTATCTTCTTTCACAAATATAATCCTTCTTATAGCATGTCAGTCAAAAAAACAAACACAAAATATTTTCTCTTTTTTTGAAATGCCTACTCATATGTTTCCTTTTTTTGAAATATACCCCCCTTTGGAAAAAAGAAAACGGAAAAAGTTACAGTACTTCTAAAAACTTTTCACGCCATTTCATTTCTTTTGAAATGTAAACACTCCAGGGTTGTTGGGTGTAAATTCAATTGTGATTAAATGTGTTCCAGATCAGCAAATTAGGACAAATTTTCCACTATATAGGTTTATAAAAGCAAAGCCCCATGCAGCAAAATTATGGTAATTAAAACTATACATGTTTGGCTTACAATAATTCATTAGGATTTCTTATGTGAACCATCAGTTTTTAAGGAGCACAGCAGAATACAATCTTGTTTCTTGCTTTACAATTTCATGTGTGTGCATACATATATGTATACGTAAATGTGCATGTGCACAAATATATGAATACACACATACAGCCTTTCTGCATACAATCTTAGGGAAGGAACTCTGAACAAACCCCTGTTTGGATCTGAGCACACTCTCGCTGTTTGAGTTAAGCACTACCCATACAATTCTCTTGCACAAGAAATGAGCACCACACGGAAATTGCCCCCAAGAACATTTTCTATGTAAGATATCCTTTCCATATGTTCATGGCTGTTCTGTCATTCATTTGAAGCTCAGAATGATAATGAATGTTTTATCCACAGTGCATTTCCCAGTAAAAACTAACCAACAGATTTTGCTGTCTTTAGAGTCAAATTCATATTTGAGAAAACTGACATTTACATAAAACTTGAATCACTTAGAGAACCATACGATTTAGATTCTTTATCAAGCCCCTTAGAAAATAGAATGTATATCTACTTCCTGTGATTTGGGTGAACTGGGGAGTCATATCTTGGCATTCAAACTTTTTAAATTAAAGAGAGCATATTAAAGTGTAAGCTATCCACTGGGCCAGGAAAGTGACCCCAAATGGCCAAATCCTCAGTTTTCCAAATATCAGCATTCACTCTGTCACTTCCAAATTCTAGCACCAATAGAATTTCACTGGACACCTTAGGAATGTCCTGCTCTTGAGAAAGCGAACTACAAAATAATCACTCAGAATGCCTTTTTAGCGATAGTGTCTTCTATTAGAATTAGTTGGTCTTTTTATTTTAAAATATCCATGCATATTTTCCAAATGATCTTTTATTGAATCAATCTTCATTCCTCATTTAAGAAAAAGAAAATGGAGCATATTATCCTTTTCCAAAAGATCCCATTAAAGCTTGTTTTAAGTGGATTCTCTGCCCAGAGGCATCATGTGGCAGCAGGGAAAAGAGAAAATTAAGAATACTACCCAATGAAAATAGTCGAATCCCATAAAATAACATCAGGAAAGAATGAGTGGATTTACCAAAGGCAAACCATTTATTGCATCCTGTCTCATTTTGAATGTCACATCAGCACTGTGTCAAATTATCTTGTATCAAGCAATTACAGTTTAGAAAAGCTGGTCCATTATATTCAATATAGCATGTCAAAATATGGAGCTGAAGCACACCTAACATGACTGTGACAATAATACTATGCACCCAAAAGTAGTATGCCAAATTTGTGTATTCTCAATAGTACTTTTAACAAAATTTTCTAAAGAACGATGGGGGAAATATTCATTTTTTTCCTTTGGTCACTCAAATTTATAAATTAGGTAGGGCAGGCAGATAAAATGGGCAATAAAGATATTATTATTACTAGAAAGCACGAGCTTTGTTTCATCTAATGAATCGTTACATATCGTAAGAGTACTTGGATAGAGCACATCTGTATGAATCCCCAAGGTGATATAAAAATCATACTTCTTTGTCTATTTCAGTCAAGTTTCACGACTCTCAGAATTTAAACAAGTAATGGAAATCAAGGATTAAAACTAAAGCCAATTTAAGTTTAATTTCAACTGATCAAGTTATGGGGAGCATACATATTTTACATCCCATATTTTTAAAACACAGATAACATCTTCATTTTGAGGCAATATGTTTCTGCACAGAACAAAATAATGTAGATTATAAATAGATTTTAACATGTCTATGTGTACAGTATATTGAAAAGTTGCCTTGCCATAACCTATCTCATTTTATCTTGGGTCATTCTGCAATAATCGTGCCACACTGCAAAAAAAAATGTAAGCTCTAGAATACTGTAGGCCTGTATGGCATTATATGTAATGTAATAAATATGATATTATACAATTATGACATATAACATAGTAAAGAAAATGTTTATATTTAAAAGTGGGTCAATCTATCAAAAAATTTAATTTAAGATGTAATTCTACCCTCACTTAAAAATATTGGTCATACTATTTTAAAGAACATTAGTCCTTCTGATTACCCCATTTATAGAACTTACAATTTACATCTTTCCTCAATTAACTTTCTTCCATATAAATATCCCACTGAAATTTCTTTAGTGACAATCTTTTCTTTAATATTAGTTCATTTTCCTTAATTCTTAAGATTCTATTTCCTTTACAGCATCTTCCCATGACCTTTTAGTACAATGTATATCCATCAATAAAACCCATCTGTATAGATTTCCTTTCCAAAACACCATATTCTTCAGATATTTGTCTTTGAACATTTATCCATCTACAGAAGTCTACAAAACCTTTAGCATTCCTAAAACCTTACTTCATGTTGCAGAATGATCAAAAATTCATCTTAAATATTCCAGGGGCTTCTTATAAATATTTTTTCTCAAAAATACTGAATACTTCTGCCTGGATAGTTCAAAATGTAGTTTTTATTGTTTGAACTTTTTAGAAAGGATATATAACCACTAACTTTCTCACTCACTTGTACTTTTTCCATTTACAGCACAATGTTGTTCCATCATACCCAAGACATATTTATTTAATTTTATGTAGCCACTTTTCTTGTGTACAAACAACCCAATATTGATTTCTCAGATTATCAGCATTCAGATTGTCACCTACCTATGGATTGCCAAATGACTGTGTTATATGAAAATACAGTACTAAATCCCTGAGTGTTCAATGTCATGGTGTCTCAAAATTATAACTCAGTGTCTTCCAATACATTACCTCTTAATATGGCAAGAGTTTCAGGCATGGGGCTCCTAGAAAATATTAGCTATGAAATGTCTCTAATAACATGTCACCTCACTTTGATTTTTAGAGAATTAGTGCATTAGATAAATCTTATTCATTTTTCTTCTCCCTCATCAGTTTTACCTTCTATATATCGGCTGAACTAGAAAGTTGTCTGTAACTATACATGCCTAAAAGAGTCCATGCACCTGCTTAAGCCAGGAAGCATCTAAACCTCTTTATGAGTACAGGAAGGCCAGAACGATCAGTCTTGACAACTCACAGCAGAGAGTGAACCGATTAAAAAGTTTGGTTCTGTGGCATCACTGAACCACAGAGCGGTGGAACATTAGAACTGCCATTGGATGAAGATCCTAGGGCCCTGTGTGGTGAGTGATACATCTATGTCCCAAAATCAGTTATAGGCATGGTTAGAACCAGAACTCAGAGATCTCGGCTTCTTAGTCTGCTAGTCTTTCTGCAGTTTCATTTGAGACCAATTTTATTGTTTTTGCTTGCCCGGGGTGGGAATGGCTGCAGGCCAGGGGTGGGAGTGGGGGGTCAATTGGGGGAAAGGAGACATATGTAAAACTTTAGACAATAAAAAACAATAAGGAAAATGAATACTTCGCCTGTTGTTCAAAGTGCTATCTTGCCTATTTAATCCCTTGCCTATCAGCCTAAGCGTTTGTCTTAGACTCTCTCTGGAGGCTTTCCACATGTTGTCACATTTGCACACCTGTACTTTGAAATGTTGTCAAAAACTTAGCTGCTATCATGTAGCACTTCACTGTTTTGTTCCTTAGTTTTTGCACATATTAGCCTTTTTTTCTTGGTGAATTAATTTGAATTTGGGGAGGG
This sequence comes from Pipistrellus hanaki, assembly GCF_964339955.1. Taxonomy (NCBI): domain Eukaryota; kingdom Metazoa; phylum Chordata; class Mammalia; order Chiroptera; family Vespertilionidae; genus Pipistrellus; species Pipistrellus hanaki. The sequence goes on from NC_140509.1 coordinate 49,307,769, forward strand.
TTGGTTTTATAAGCCCCAAATATGTTGACTACATATTCTGAACCTTAAATGGTTCGTTTTGCCTCTGGCCTTCCTAGCTTCACTATTTCCAATTGGCACTCCAGGTTTTTGATGTGTGTCCCAATGTCTCAGTACTTTCACTTAGAAAAACCCTCACTGATATGTCAATGTGATCCTGTTCCTTGTCTAACTCAAAAGTAAGGTAAAAAAAAAATAATAAATCACCACTTCCTGATTGCTTATAATAGGTACCAAGTGAAAACGCATTCTTATACCATTTCCCTAATTTATACCTGAACCAAATGAGCTGGCTGGTAAGAAACATGAAGAAGAAAACACTTTACAAGATGTATTTCTCTCTCTCTCTCTCTCTCTTAGCTGAGAATAAACATTTCTTTAATAATCTTAATGTTCTAAGGTTAAGGAAAGTTACCCATTTGGGGTGAACTGATGGTACATGGTCTATATTTCTGCATGGAAGTGTACACTGCAGCTTGTAGATAGCGCTCTGTGTGCACGAGGGTCACTGGATCATCCCCGCACGATGATGTCATCCATCAGTCCTTTCATGTGGTACACATGCTCACTTAATCTACACAAGTGTTTTTCAATTAAAAGTGTATCTATTCTGTTCCCATATAATTAGAGGAGAAATTTGTGTACTCACTTTAGCTCCATTATCTGTGCTAAACCTTGAATGCTAATGCTGTTGTTGTTTTGTTTTTTTTCTCTTTGATTTCAAAGGAACACATGTCAAACACCCAGTAACTTAAATTACCCTCTCTAATGATGTGTAGCGTAGTAAATACTGGTCATGGGGCATTAAACTATAAATATGTTTCAGAGATCCTTAAAGAACAAAATATTTTTAGAAAAACATCAGCTTCCATTGGTTATTATAACAGATGTTCCCTTATGTCCTTGTGCTGGGTCTGGCTGCATCCTTAGATGGGAAGTTACATCAAAGTGTGAGCCATTACAGCCCAAGGAATAGTTTCTAATGGTTTCGCTGTCATATAAGTGCTCCAAGGCATATCCAGTTAATGTGTAAGCATGCTTATCAAAATACTGCCGGTGAGAGCCAAAGCAGTGTGGAGAGAGGGCAGGGTGGTCTCCTGCTGTCTGATGAGGAGACATATCCGAATGGAGATAGTCTTTAGCTAGGATCAGACTGGATTTTGAAATGCGATCTGAATTGGGACTACTTATCCGAGACAGTGCCGTGGGGCTGTTGTCATAGTCGTTTTCGTGGGGGCTCAGCATCTTCCCCTCCCTCTGCTGGATGTGGTCACACGGCGAAGAGTTGGCGAGAGTGGAGCCATGGCAGACTTCGCCTGTCGGGGGTGGGGGCTGTTGGTAGTTTGCGAAACAGAGGGAGTGTTTCTTCCCAGCTCCGTTAATGGAAGCCAGTTGGTCTGGGGCGGCTTTCCTCAGCTGCAACCTGTTCTCTTCTTCTTTAATCATTTGCTGGGTAGCTCTTATCAGAGTTTCAATTTTGCTAGGTTCGTGCGGGCTACTTTGATATTGCTCGGTGCGATATCGGTCACCTGATTCGCTGGCGGACCCGGGGTCTGGAGAACTGACCACACTGTCTTCATCCCAATGACCTCGCCCTAGAAACGAGAAAAAGCAAAAGGTAAGTGGTCTCGAAATTCACCCCCCTCCCCGCAAAATGTAGGTGTATTCCTTTTTCAAAAAAAAAAAACACAAAACAAACAACAACAAAAAACCTTTATATCTTTCTCTTTTTTTTAACACATGCACCAATATTTGAAACAGACAGGCTCACAGGACAGAGTCTCAACGTGTTGTACTGGAATTCATAGTTCTGTGGCTTTTAAGTGCAGATGGAGTCTATAACAAGTTTTCTAGAATGTAAGCCTCGTTTGTAGGTTGTGAGTGCCAATTAGCGGAACGGTGAAGCATGTTTCTACTTCATGTATGCACATCATCGGACCTGTCCAGCTGTAAATAACAAAAGAAAACTGCACAGCATTTGGTTGATGTTATTTTCTGGGAAAATGCCACGTAAAATGATGCTTAGAAAATGCTTTCAATAGAATTTAAGGAAGAAGAAATAGGGAGGACTATTTTCTCAATTCCAAACAAATCACTTAAAGTGTGAATATTGCTTAATGTATCTTACGGTAAGCACACTTACAATAAAGCTCTAATGTACTTTTTAAGTTGTTTAAGGGCTAATAACATATATAGACATTCATATACATGTATATGTGTAGATGTGTGCATGGATATGTATATATCTTTGTCTCAATCAAAAATATAAATATTGTCTTCTCAAATGTAGTGGTAAAAAAATCTCAGTTTTATACATAATCATATTTAACTACTATCTTAGATTGTTTCTGAAATAAGATGAAGAATAAATAGAACATTTAAATGTTAATAATTCATCTAAACCAAGGAAAGAGATCTAATTGTGCAGGAAAAATATATACCGTGAATTAAATAATTCTCAAGCAGTGTGAAGTCAGTGTGAAAAGAAAGAGGAGGAAAAGGAAGGGACACATGAAAGCTTCAAACTGCCTAATGTGGCAGAGAAGCGCTGAACCACACTACCTATTGCTTTCCTGTTCTCTTCTCTTCTTACTTTATTTCTAATATTTTCTTTCAGACGATGTAGGTTAAGCCAGGATTTTCATTTCACTCCATCCTTTGGCAAGCAATTGCCCTTTGCCCTGGGTTTCCATTATCAGTCTACCAAACTAGAGCAACTCAGAGTAAAAGGACACAAATAAAAAGCAAAAACAGAAATATGAAAATCAAAGAAGGTGCCCGGGCAACGTGGCTCAGTGGTTGAGCATAGACCTATGAACCAGGAGGTCAAGGTTTGATTCTGGTCAGGGCAAATGGCTAGGTTGCAGGCTCATTCCCCAGTGTGGGCAGGCAGGAGGCAGCTGATTAGTGATTCTTTCTCATCATTGATGTCTCTCTCTCTCTCTCTCTCTCTCTCTCTCTCTCTCTCTCTCTCTCTCTCTTTTCTCTGAAATCAATAAAATTTTATATTTTTAAAGATCATGGAAGGCAGTCAGTGCCTGGGGGTATCTGACCGAAGACTTTACAGGTGAGTAAACATTTCTCATTCTAAAGACACAGAAATGTCATTTCAGGGACATTGGATCAATCTTAATGTCATTAACTTTTAATAAAATAGAGAAGGTTTCAAAGACCTGCCTGGACCCGAGTTTGAAATGGAAAGAAGAGCTCCTTGACCAGTTTCTTTTCGGATGAACAAAGAAGAGTATTCGTAACACTACGGGCTTTCACAGCTGTGCCCGTTTCTGTGTGTTTGTAAAGCCGTGAAACAAAAACCTCCTGGGTCCCACATATCTCTCCATCCTTCACGCACAGGGACATTGTGGGCTGTCGTATGAGGACAGAAGGTGGCAGTGACTGGCATTCGATGCCAGAGAGGCTCAACTTCCTGTGACCTGAGTGATGGACCATCCTACAGAGACTGCCCACCCCACCAAAATGCCAACAGTACCCTCAGAGAGCAGCACAGGTAGGCCGAGTCCCAAACCACGGATGCCCACATTTGAAGCATGGCAATACAGAAGGACATAATACACACAAAAACATGTGCAGACATACATACTGCAAGTTCCACAGACTTACTCAACAATTCATTTTAACTTCATTGCCTATACCTTTTCGATGTTTAAAATGGGAATCATAAAAATAAATAGGAATCATTTCTCCTCGCCTGTCCAACGTAAATGCATTTTGCAAAACTATTAGCAAAGTAAAGACTCTTAAAGGGAGTGGAACTGGTGTTTTCAGTCCCATTGGCGTGAGTCTGAGAAAATCCCTGGGTCAGTCACTGCAGTATCCAGCCTGGGATGCTAACACCTGCCCAGGCTCCCCCTCCATCCCCATCCCACCCCCTCACCCCCGTTACCCCCGCGGGCTCGGGGGTCCCTCAGCTGCCCTTACCGTGGATCCTGTGGGCCGAGGCGATGTGCGGCATGCTGTTCTCATAGGCTTCTCTGCTCTCGGGGGAGGCCTTGGTCAGGGGCAGCGCTGCGCGGGAGCCCCACCAGGGCTCCCTGCCGGCCTGCGGCGCCCCCAGGAAGTACCTGCCGGCCTCGCAGCGGCCGCCCTCGCAGGCCGCGCTGTGGAAGTGCCGCTCCTCCACCAGCCGCGGGTGGTCCAGCGCGAAGCCGTAGCAGAGCGCGCTGCGGTCCGGGAGCTGGCGGTAGGCGCAGGACGCCTCGTGCTGGGAGCCGGGCCTGTCCGCGGGGTCCAGGAGCTGCGGGGAGGCCGTGTCCGTCAGGGGACTGCCGCCCCACTGGCTATCGTGATCAGATTCCGATCTCTCCGTGTGAAATCCGGAATACTGAAACCAGAGGGTGGAAAACGTGCATTAATTAATTAAAAAAAAAAAAAAAAAAAAAAAAAAAAAAAGCCCTAACTTGTTTGGCTCAGTGGATAGAGCATCGACTTGTGGACTCAAGGGTCCAGGTTCGATTCCGGTCAAGGGCATGTACCTTCGTTGCGGGCACATCCCAAGTGGGGCATGTGCGGGAGGCAGCTGATGGATGTTTTTCTCCCATCAATGTTTCTAACTCTCTATCCCTCTCCTGTCCTCTCTGTAAAAAATCAAATATATATATATATATATATATATATATATATATATATATATATATATATATATATATATATTAATAGTCTTTATGCTCTGCAAGCACCCCAAAGGACATATTGGGTTTAAGGCACCAAATCAAGACTCACTCCAGCACCAGCGGGGCACCCCTGACTTGCCATCAGTAAGCAATCGTGCAAAACAAAATCCTTCTGGCTGGTGAAAGGTAGAGATACGAATAATAATAACCAACGTGGGTGAAACTAAATAGGCACTCATGAACTGCTCAGTGTGAATTACACACACATCTCCCATGAGGTTCTTATATTAACGCTTTAATGGAAATATTAGTAACCCATTGTATGGAGAGAGCAGGGAAGGCCCAAGGCGGAACATGATTTGCCCAAGGCCATCAGGTTAGCAGGTGGCAGAGCCAAGATTCAAACCCAAATTCTCCATCACCACCCAAATGATTCTGCCAAAGGGAGTGTTCAAGAAAGCTTATTATTTTATTTCTATTTGCTTTTTAAATATTTTTTCTGAATTAAAAAAAAATGCTGACACAAAAAAAAAATAAGGATTAAGGAAGGCGTCCACGTGCTGCACCCTCACTCTTTACATGGGACCGTTAACTTTCTGAGGGCTGTGCTGGCTCTATGGTAGGATAGTTCATAAATGCTTACCTGATTTAACTGCAATATGACTTTTAAAAAGTCTTGTCCATAGAAGCTGTCCCTATTCACTGGGGTGTGTTTCTAGCTTTCTAAAGTAAACCTCAAATATGTGTAGGATCATCAGGAAAATACAGCTGCAGGCCATGCTGTGCCTTGTTGGAATCACACTGCTTACTTGTTGCCAGGGTATTTGGTCTGGTGTTGAAAGAAATGTAAAAGGCTCAGCAGACCTCCCTAGGAGATATGCTCAGTTTGAAGGTCCTCAGGTCACTAAAATTAGTAATTTAATTTCTATCTATTTTTGGTTTTGTAATGCCAAACTAAAGTCTAGTACTATAATGGAGATTTCCTGCTATGATAGCAATAAATGCCATTGATTGAGAACTTACTATGTGCCTGTCAATGTGCTAATCATTATATATATATATATATATATATATATATATATATATATATATGTGTGTGTGTGTGTGTGTGTGTGTGTGTGTGTGTGTGTTATATATGTTTCTAATATATATATAGTCAGTAAATCCTTATCACACCTGTATAGTAATACATCTACATTTTACAGATGAGGAACTGCATCACTGAGAGTTTGAATAAGATAGCACAATCCTCCCACAGCCTATCTGGTCTCAAAGCCTGCACGTCAAACCATGATTTTACATTTGAGAGAAAACACTGGAGAGAAAAACAGGATAAATGTTAAAGATATTTCCAGAAAAAGTGGCAGCAACTGTTTTAGACTCTCTGGAACCAAAATATAAGTTCATTTTGCACTTTAATTCTTAGCCCAGAAAAAAAAAAAAGAAAAGAAAGAGGAGTGTGTGTCTGTGGTGGGATGTGTGTGTTGGGGGAGGGAGGATAAATTCCTTGGCTCCACTGTTCTTTACTTGTCACGTGCTAGTCGAGCAAATTTTACCCATGGTGAGATCTTCACAGGACAAGGTAAACTCTTCCCTTCACACTGGGCCCACCTTGCGCAGAAGGAAGAATCCTGACTTACCCACTCAGTGCAATCAGGCAGCTCACCTAGGGGCTCTCAAAGTCAGAGCAATGAGGTACAGAAGTTCCTCTGGGAAACCCCAAAGGATGCTAATAAATACAGCATGCTTAGGACAGAGTTCTGTGAAAGTTCCAGTTTCAGGTTCAAGATTTTTCTGTTACCATTTCTAATTATTACTTCAACTAGAGGCCCGATGCACAAAACTTGTGCAAGGGCCCTGGCCATGGCCCGGGGCTTCTGCTGCCTCTGCCACCTCTGCCTCAGCCCCTAGCTACTGCAGCTTTGTCCTAAAGGAAAAACATCCAGTCTAACTAGCATATTATACTTTTATTGTTATAGATGATTTTCCAAATGTACGTATGGACTATCACCATAGTCCATCAAGAAAAAAAAAAAAATCATAGTAAATCCAGCTGCTTTCCCTGCAGGACTGCAAGTTGGACACATCAGGGCATCCTGCACTCCATGTCCCTAATCACACCTCCACATGGCATCGGCCTTTTCTCCGCAGGAGCACCGGCCTCTCTTTTCACAAGATGCCACCTTCACTTTCACCATGCAGTGCTGGCATCCCAGGATCTCCTTACTGAGTGGGGATCAGAGCGCCATGATTTGCCCTTTGGTAACACCATCCACATGGCTTGCCTAGGAAAAATTCAGATCGCCATGCTATCCCAAGCAAGAAATTCCCAGACTCTGCTTGTTTGGATAAAAGCACAAACCAGGCCTATTTCTGAAGCACTCCAGTCAAGACTGTTGAGCCCTGTTGAGAGGGGCAAGCGCTTCCCCTGAGTGTCTGTGGAAAGTGCTGTGGGCGCAGCAGAGAACCTTCTGTCCTTTGCTCACAAAGAAAATTCAGCACAAGGGACCATGGCATCCATGAGGTGCTCATTTCAAGAGCGCCCGAAGAAGAATTTGAGGGATAACTCACCCGTCCATAGTCAGGAAACTACGACAGCAAGTACACTGTACTTGACACAGGCAGAAATTGGGTGACTGCATTGGACCGAGACCTCACACAGCTTTAGAGGCAGAGAGGAGAAGCCTGGCCATAAACCTTTGTTTTTCAAGCCCTGCAAACGTGCACCTGTGTGCCCCTTCAACACTCAGCCACGTCCATCCCTTTACAAAGGGCTGCACTAGAAGCGAACTCTGCTTAGAACAGTACAGCCCCGTAGTTTGATCTGAACTGTTTCAGGTGTCCATTAAGTATCGGAGGAAAGAGAGAGAGCAGAGAGTACATGCATGTGCGGCATAGTGAATGGACTCTGCTCACCAAGGCCCCTGCTCTTCCCACGCCCGCTTACTACATGTGTCATTTGGGGCAAGTGATTTATTTTGTCCCAACAAGAAAAGGGTCATGATGGTACTTTACACACTAAAGGCTGATCCAGAAAAGGGGCCATTTAATGAAAGAGGCAGTAGGAACAGGAAGTCAAGAGAGCTTCGCTCTAGGTCAATCCTTGCTTGTAACTCTCAGGGCAGCCTGGGACAATTACTTTCTTTCCGTAGAATGGCATGTTTGGTTAAATTAGACTTTCCCTAATTTTTCTTTCAGCTCTAAAACCCTCTATGATACCATCAGTATCTTGGTATCCTTTCTAGAGTTAAGACATATGATTCCTATGCCTGTCCCTATATTTCACTAATTTAAAGAAGATAAATTATTTAGAATGGCAATCCAAGTCAATAATTCTTATTGTCATGGTTATGAGAAGAAAGTTATATGCTATAATTTTACTATATCATAGCACATATTTTAGAGGGGTTACATGATGCCTTCTGGTCAATGAATTGCTGCATTCTAGAGACTTCTGAGTATGAAGAATAATAGCAGCCATCTAAATCTGTTTCTTTCCAAACATCCTTCTCCCAGTACCTATACAATCATCGAGAGCATAAATTAAATCGCACGTGACCCAATCTATCGGCATTACTAGAAGGCAGAAAATATGCCAAACTTCAAACTTCAAGTTATTTATAAATTTTTTAAAAATCCAACTGCAGCCCTAGCTGATTTGGCTCAGTAGACAAAGCATCAGTCTGCAGACTAAGGGGTCCCAGGTTTGATTCTGGACAAAAGCACATGCGGGCTCAATCACCAGTAGGAGGTGTGCAGGAGGCAGCTGATCAATGATTCTCATCATTGATGTTTCTATCTCTCCCTCTCCCTACTTCTCTGAAATCAATTATATATATATATATAAATCCAACAGCAGTTGCTATGAGTCTATGGGTGCAGAGAGAAAGGTAAGGAGAGATTTAAGAGAGTCCATGAAAGAAAGGGAGCGTCAAGTAAAGGATATTGACAAAATGGACAAAATTATCACAATTGAGTGCCAAAATATGAGCACGCAGTGACCCACAGCACTGGCCATAGTGAAAGGGTCTAAAATCAAGCAACATCAAAAGTGGCAACTTCAGACAAGTGTCATTTCCATAAGAGAAGTGAATTGAGAGTGGATCATGTCCCTCACAGACAGCAGTGAAAGGAAAGAAGGAAGAGGGGTTCTTAAGGATCCAGCAGACAGGAAAGAAAAGAAGACAAGGAAATTCTCTTTCCTCCTTCCCCTCTCTACCACCATCATCATCCATTTACAAACTATATTTCACAAAACTGACAGGAAAGAGTGCTCTTGAAATAGTAACCCAGCTCATGAAATGGCAAGGAACAGGAGGAAAATTAAACTCTCTATAAAACTCCTGTAGGAAAAGAAACATGAAAACGGAAATACAATTATCCCAGCTGCATAAAAATTCTCATCAAGTAACCAACCACAAAACAAAGGAAAAGTATAACACAACAGACACTCCAAACTGTGATAAGAAGCCTCAACAAGCATTTGGAGACACCACGCCCTCCTCCACTCCTCCCCCCCCCCCGCCACACACAAACACCATATACACATATGGGTGCACAGCACCTGGAATCAGAAATTTAAAACTAAGAAATTTACAAAGAAAAAATAACCAACAACAACCACAAAACAGGGGGGAAATTCAATAATTCAAAGACATTGAATAAATCTTTATTTAAATAACTAATTATAAATTACAAATTGTGAAAAAGAGAATAGATTTAAATAAATTTAAAAGAGAATTGAAGAAAGTCTGGAAAACATGTAAGGAAACATTGGATAGAGAAAATAAAAGGATCAGAAAAAGTAGTTAAAAGAACATAAAAAGTTTTCAATATATGTATAACATTTAAATAGAAGGCAAAGGAACTGGAATTGTTAAAACTACTTATAAAAGAATGATAGAGTAAGATAATATGTCCACCCAACTTCGAAACTTACCATATAACTACAGCAAGCATAACTGTGTAGTATTATTGGTAGAGAAACAGATGCACAGATCAATAGAACAAAATAGAGAGCCCAGAAATAGACGTATAATACATTGATTTTTGACACAGTGCAAAAGCAATTCAAGAAAAGGAAAAATAGACTTAACAAATGATGCTGGAGTAACTGGACATCTATAGGAAAAAGAAAATGAACCTCAAAGTCTCATACTTTACATACAAATTAAATATAAAAGTAAAATTGTAAAGCTTTTAGAAAATAACATGAAAGAAAATCTTCAAAATCTGGGGCTAGATAAAGAGTTCTTTGACTCAATACCAAAAGTACAATGCATAAAAGAAAACTAATCAATTAGACTTGATCAAATTAAAAACTTTTGCTCTGCAAATGACCCTATTAAGGAAATAAAAAAATAAGACACAGACAGGGAGAAAATATTTGCAAACCACATATAAAACAAAGGATTAGTTTCTAGAATCCATAAAGAACTCCCAAACCCCAATAATAATAACTTAAAAATTGAGCAAATGACATGAAGAGACATTTCACTGACTAGATATATAGATAACAAATAATCACATGAATAGATGGTCAGCATCATTAGCAATTAGGGAGATGCAAATTAAAATCACAATAAAGTATTACTGCATAACTAGTAGACTGGATAAAGTAAAAAATGGTGACACCAAATGATGATCAAGATGCAGGAAAACTGGATTACTCATACATTGCTGGTGAGAATGTAAAATGGTACAGTCTCTCTAGAAACCAGTTTGGCAGATTTTACAAAAACTAAATGTGCTACTACCATATGCAATCCTAGACATTTTTTCAAGATAAGGGAAAATTATATTTAGACAATAACCTATATGGGAGTGTCTATAGAAGCATTGTTTCCCACTTTCTCATTCTCTTTAATTGTTCCCTTTCTTTTTTAAATTTTATTTTTAATTGTGGAGATATATATATAAATAACGTAAACTTTGAAACTGATCCATTTTAAATGTACAATTCAGTGGCAGTGAGTACAGTGACATCTCTGTGCAACCATTACCAACATCCATTTCCAGAACTCTTTATCTTGCAAAATGGAAACTCTATACCCATCTATTCTAATATATAAAAACACAGGATCCATAATGACAGACTAAAGGCTCGATCAAAAACGGAAAATCAGTCTTACAGCTAGTGCTGGGTTGCCGTGGTGACCCAGCACTGACTGCCAAGGGGGCTGCAGATCAGGTCTGGAGGAAAGTCTGGAGAGAGAGGCAGGGTCTGATCAGGCCTTGCGATAGACCCGGAGACATGGACTGGCATAAAAACTGACCAGTCAGAACCAAATCTGGGTGAGCTGTGAGGAGCCAATGGCTGTCTAGGAGGCTGAGCTTTTGATGCTGACTGGCATAGAAACTGACCAATCAGAATCAAATCTGGGTCAACTGTGAGGAGCCAAAGGCTGCCTAGAAGGTGGAGCTTTTGATGCATAAAAATGCAATTTAAAGTTACTGACGAGGCATTCTAATAAAAACAGCATTAGACCTGATCTGCTGTAATCTAATATGACTTATACAAAAGATCACTGTCCTTGGCCTTGATTTTTTCCACCTATAGGATAGAAACAGACTACCTTATAGAATTGCTGTGAAGATCAATTAAATAATATGCACCAAAGCATTCTCAAAAATGCAAACATGTCACAGATATGTATGTTGTGTGTACAGGTCCTGATTAATGACTTTTATGTGTATAAAAGGACATGATTATCAAATTATGATCCTGTAAAAATGACATTTTCTCTACACTGTATTTTCCAGAGACTGTGTCTTCAGACCCATCTTACAGGCATGTAAGAGAAAAACATATATGATATTAATATCCCAACTGCAAAAAGAAATCAGTCTACTAGACAATTACCTAAACACTAGGTCTTTCTTCCAAATACTCTAGTTTTCAAAGCTGAAATGCACTTTGGTACCAAGAATTGTTACCAGCTAAACTTTGGTTGAAAGCCCAACGATCTGTTTTAAAGGGTAGAGAAATGGTGAGAATCGTGATTAATTAGAATATATGCAAGACCAGCAGATGGTTCTCCTAGTGATTGCCAGTATCTATACTACCATCAAGTAAACAAAATTGTGTTACAAGTTGTAGAATATATGGTCTTCTTCCTTTTAAATGTAACAACCCTTTCTCCTATATTTAAGGCTATGAAATAGAATAATTCAACTTCCTATTTTAATTAGGTACATCAATCAAGTAAAAGAAAGTTTACTAAAAATTAGTTTTTGATTAATTTTGCTAAAACATTTTTTTTCTTTCTTAGGAAATTTGTTGTCATTCAGAGTACTATACACTTTAACCCGCATTTCTTATTTAAAATTTAAAATAAGAAGACATTCATTTTGGCTAATTTAAAAAAATGAGTCAGTTAAGGATACCCTGTTTCTCATAACATGAAACCAAATGCCAGCCTCCAAAGCTGACAGGCAAAGAGCTTGGATGACTGCTACAAATGGATGTCAGCTGACATCCATCTCCCCCAGCTGAATCATTCCTTCTAGAAACTAGTATCTCATCCGGTAAAAGGTCTGAGCCATCATTCGGAGCTTTGTATGCATCCAAGGGGAACTATTTACAATCATTACTTCTACAATTCATTATAATATTTGAGTGTCTACTACTTGCAAGGCAAGGTGCCAGATGATATGAAAAATACAGCTCTATCTTCCAGGTGTTCACATTAGGAAGAGTATAAATAACTTTATAAATAAAGTCATGTTCAAAAAGCATAGCTTTAATACAAGTTAGAAAATGACGAGGACCCAAATAGAGAGAAAAACAATATAGTTTAGGAGTTCACAGGAGGGAGGCATTACTCTCTCTTTTAACACTGTGATTGCTTAAGAAGCAAAAAATGAACTGACTGATTAAAAGGCAATTTATGATCTGATTTGCATATGCTAACTAATACCCACAACAGCAACAATAATAACTACTTGCTATGTGTTAATCACTATGCTGAGATCCCATAGACATTACCTTATTAAATGCTAACAACATCTTACAGGTATTATTAATCTCTTTACAGATGAAACAAATGAAGCTCAAAAAAATTGCCCAAGATCCTATAATTATGAAGTTTAGGAGGAGAAATACCACTCCAGAGTCCTTAGTTTTTCCAGTACCCCAGGCTCATACAGTGTATAGGCTTACGTACTTTGATAACCATGATGGCAGTGTCCTACCCTCTAAGCAGTAATGGATCCAAAGTATACTTTCAGAAAGGAGGCTTTGTCCAACCTCTACACTCCAGTAAACCACCTGCACACACCCTTGGGTGATGTCCTCTCACCACAGAAGCACCGTCGACCATAGTTACACCCACAGGCATTCACCACAATTACACCCAAAGATATCGCTGTTTTGATAAGAGTCATGAGATTCATTCCTGCCTCACCAACATGTTCCGGACAGGTGCTCAGCATTCATCTGGATGTGGCAGCAACCACCCAACTCAGGAAAAATGCCAGATGTTCCAACAATAGATGTTACAGTTATCTATTTTTACTCTGGCAGCTCATTGAGGTTTTTATCATTTTTAGCTGCAAAATAAAGAGAGGGACCCTCTTATGGTAAAGTCCTGTTTTCCATGAAAAAACTTTCACTCTCTCAAGCATGAAGCAGCTTTCCTCTTGATTTGTGTCTGAACCATGAGAAAAAACATCACAGATGCAGACTGCCTTGTACTAAGAACATATGCATGCTTTTAAATCACTTTTATCTTACTTTTTACTAATGTAACCCTGAAACATAAAATATGTTCTTTCTTTCTTTTTTTTTTTTTTTCATTCACTGTTATGGGAAGAACAGATGGTAGAGGGGTTAGATTAAAGTAATACAGCATGTCCATTAAAATAACCCCCACTGCTGGGCTGCTCCCTCAAACAGGAGTTGTGTTTACTATAAAGAATGGCTTTGGCTTCCACACTGGAAATTACGGGGGGCTTTCTCAGGGATAAACATCAGGGTAAGAGAGAAACTAATGTCACAATCAAATGCATTTTAAAATGACAATTATGCAAGATATTTTGCTAATCTGAGAGGCTGACTGAAAACATGTGCCTGTGATAATGTAACTGAACAGTAGTGAAATAATGGAGTCCATTTCTAACCTGAGTAAACTGTAACATCTAGGAATCATAACTAAGCGAAACTGCAAAGAGGATATCGAATAGACATTATATTCTACATTCCCGCTCTCCTAAAAGTGGTACGGTAGGTAGAAAGTTTTTGCTGCTACTTCATATTTAATTCATTGTCTTATTAATCAACAGCAAGAATAATTCTATGCAGAATATACATTAAGGATGGCTAAATATAACCTGATTTCTACACAAGTCTCACAAATATGTAGCTTTGGGGGGAGAAAAAAAACCTCATAAAATTCAGTTTAATGTCATAGAGCTCCAAAAGAGGTAATCTTTAAAAAAAAAAAAAAAAAAAAAAAAAACTTCCTCAAGAAAAATTAGAGAATGCATTTGCATTTGAAAGGGAAAAAATCTTGAGTAACATTCCTAAGTTGAGGATGGTTTCACTAGACGGAATTGAGCAATAAATATTTCCATTTATATTATAAATAATTAGAAAGCAAATACTCAAATTCAATTATTAGAAACTTTAATTACGTTGGTCATGTCTTTCTTCATTTTAGGAAATTGTGTAAATTGTCAGCTCCTCAAAATCAATTGTTGGGAATGTGTTCACAAGACTTTTCACTCATTTTTCAAGTGCTCCACTTACAGTACAACCTATTATTTATTGCAACATTATTTTTTTAACTTTAAGTTTAGTTATTTTTAGCTCAAAGAATATTCTGGTGAGAAATCTTCTATACCTGCAAAATCCCTGACATATTTTATGAAGTAGAAACATGGGAAGTTTTTTTTAACATGCTTTAAATGTGGTTTGAAATGTCATAAGCCTTCTCTTAATCCACCCCCCACAGTTACAAAAATGTTCCTGGGATTTGGTTCACTCATTTTTCTCACAGAAAAGTAACCAAAGTCGACATCTCATTAGCTGTCAGGGTGATGTACAGCTGGAAGGGACCCAGCACTCCGGACCAGAGGCCGGGTTTCCTGCATTGTAATTCTATAAGGAATCTCCTATAGAGGTCCATATGGAGAGAGCTGTTCCCAAACCATGAAATCCACAATCCACATCCCTTTGTAAATTCAAAAGTACGGTACTAAAGGCTTGCTGGAATTTTCATTGCCCTGAAGATTTTACACAGGTAGTAAAGATAGAATAAATATTTAAATAAGCTTTTTAATGTCCTGGTGTACACAGCTATAAATGTCAAGAATATCCCAACTTGCAAAGGTAATACAGAAATAGCTCTAGCCCATTGGGTAATTCCTGGGTGTCCAGGATGAGTAGCTAGTTTTTATGATAATCTTCTATGAGGGGCTTCCAGCATAAGCCAGATCCACTGCTATCCTTTCATCAATACTCTCACGCTTTGTTTTTTCACATGTAAGTGGCAGATTAGATGGGCTTGAATTAGATGGATACAGGTGGTGCCACCTGCTCACACCTTACTCAGCATTGTTTGATCATCCACTGTTCTATTCTGGGTCTGGACAAAGGACGGGCTGCCTGAGCCAACAGCTTGGCAGGCATACCACTGGCCTCCTGCACGGTGAAAGAGATCTATCCGATTTATAATTTTGTGGGGGAAAAAAAATTGAAGCTCAATGGCCCTCTACTTATTTAATTAATCTCAAACTGTTGTATGTAAACAGAAGGATGGACCTACCTATCTTCTTCTAAGCCAAGCTCAGTAAAATAATGAGGAAAACTATTAAAACTGTTATAACTCTGTATTAAACAATATACATCAGAACTCTGAACTTCAAACACAGCAATCCAATGCACTATAATATGCCACGGGGGTTTCCTTAAAATCTGTGAAAGACAGAAGAGTTAAAGAAATCTAGATTTCTTAAAGATATCCAAATCCAATGTTCTTAACTCTAGAAGGTTCTCATTATTACAGGCTCAAAACCCAACAAGGACTTTCAAGTAAGGCACTGATCTCTATAATTTCACTGTTTATTTTTAACTAAATTTGATTTTATAGATTTTGCTGTAATAAAATTTCCTGGATACACCTTGGAAACGATGGGTTCAGCAGAATCACACATTCCAGCTATCACTTCCATTAAGCCAGAAGCAGAGGCTTTCCATTTGATTCAGCCCAGCTGTTTTACCTGCTGCCCAATTTCTTTTTTTTTTAATATATTTTATTGATTTTTAACAGAGAGAGATAGAGAGCTAGAAATGTCGATGAGAGAGAAACATCGGCCAGCTGCCTCTTGATCACCCCCCACCGGGGATGTGCCCGCAACCAATGTACATGCCCTTGACCGGGATTGAACCTGGGACCTTTCAGTCCACAGACCAACACTCTACCACTGAGCCAAACCGGCTTCAGCCCAATTTCTTTTTTGACATTATATCTCCCCCAGATCCAAATCATCCTATGTTATAAAATAGAGACGTGTTTAACATGGATTATGCCTCACAGCCAGGGATCTGTGGGGACAAGAGGTGTTGCTGCAGCTGTGGTGTAGGAGGTGCATAGAATTTAAGCTCAAAAGGAAAGGTGTCCTCATGTAGAGGACGTAGCAGACTCCAGTTAGAGGGCAGAGGGTAGGGGTAGCTGAAGGAGCAGGCAGTACAACCTGGGTCAGATTGTAGAGACTGGACCTCATTCTGTAATCAATAAGGCGCTTCTATGGGTTTTTTAATAGGTCCAGGGGTAAGGATGGATGAGTTGGGTACAAGGCAAAACTGATATTTCAAAAAGATTACTCTGGCAGGAAGGATCAGGGACAGAAAGAACAACAAGGAGAATGATAAAGTAGTCTAAATGTGATGGAGTGTTCTGGAGAATCTGGAACCAGAAAGAGACAGTTGAGGGCAGAAGAGGAACCAAGAAACATCATGAAGGAGCATGGCCTCATAATCGTTATGTCCAGAAGATTAAAAACCAAACCATAAAACAATCAAATCTATCCTTTATACAGCATACTAAGACAAATGGTATAGTGCCTAAATGTGTGGAGCTATTGAAAGAATAATAGCACATACTAATCATGGGAACTGAGCCCTGGAACAAGGGATGTGCCCATAAACAAAGACATGTTTCTGAGATGGAAGACAGAGCCAAACAACATTTCTTGCACAGACACTCACATTATTTTGTAATTAAAACACAAATAGAGGAAGCAAATATCAGCTGTCATATCTTTCCATTGTTTCACTGGAGATGACAGAGGGAACATGATCGAAAGCCCACTTAAGGATGGATACGGATGGTTCTTTGCCTCTGCATGTTCATAGTTTCACACTTGAAAGAGTCTATAGCTTCCACCACTTCTAATTCCTCCTAAGCACCTAGGTGTTTGATTTGTACTGAAGAATTTGGCATTTGTAAAATCATCTCTAGGTTGTTTGCAAGCATATCTTCTAGGTTATAAATTCCTTAGTAGCAGAGTATTTTCCCTCCTTTTGTTTTTATACCTCTACAAACAATTAACAAAGTATTCCCACTCTTTTAAATATATTTGTTTATTAAACCATTCCATTAACATTTAGTAACTACCATGTTTCCCCGAAAATAAGACATCCCCTGAAAATAAGACCTAGTGCAACTTTGGGAGAAAAAATTAATATAAGACACTGTCTTATTTTCGGGGAAACAGGGTATGTGGAAGATACCATACTAGATGCTGCGACAGGTGAGGGGTGGGAATCAAATAGACATGGTTACTACTTTCAAAGAAATTATGGGCCAACAGAGGAGATATGGCATATCCAAAAGATGGTAGAATATACACTATTCTAAATAGAGGTCAAAAGTAGAGATATAACTATTACATATCATGAAAGAAATTGCACTCAATCTGGGCCTTAGAAAATAGGCAGAATTTTGAAAAGTGCACGAGCTCAAGCATGGAGGTAGGTAAGGACAATACATTCAGCAAATAATGTGCAGAGGGGTCTGTCTGGATCTCAGGGTTCAGGTAATTTCAGATCCAATTATAAGTGACAGCTAAGGTGGTGGAAGGTCTGCAAGAACTGACATAATCAGTGGTCTTTTAAGGTCAACCTGGGAGGCAGGGCAGACTAGAGAGGAAAATTTCCCAAACTGGGGAAAGCATGAATATGTATCACAATCCTCCATTGAGGGATATCTTAGGACACAGGTGATGAGAAATGAAGGGTAAATGAATGAATAGAGAGAAAACCACAGCTGGGATTTGAACATGAGTCTGGTCCTTGAGGGGGGCACCCAGGGTGTATAGGGATTTAGTAGCTGTCATCCCATAGCCCCACTGCAAACAAGAGTAAATTTGACCCATTGATAACTCCCCATGGCATGCAGGTCTCTAGACCTAGGTATCATTCACTGTCAGCCCCCAACTCCCACCTCTAGCCCACGGCTGAAAGGGCAGGCCTACCCATAACACACACCACCACAACTACAACCACTGCCTCCACCACATGCCTGTGTTACATACACAGCACCCTGTTTGTATTCTCCATTGACATTTTACTGAATCTATAAGCTATCATGGGGCAAGGACTGTGTCCCCAGAGGCGAGGATCATATCCCCAGAATATCTCATCACTCCCCTGTTTCTTTGTGCACTCTCCTAACACCTTTGTGGACTCCTCCATTGATTCATTCATGCACTCATTCAGTAACTACTAAGGACTTTCAGGTGCCCAGGCAACCAGGTGCCTGGTTATCAAGAGCAACATCTCCTGTCTTAAGGAACTTAAGAGTCCCCATTAACTTCCCCCAATTTTTTTTTCTTTTATCTTCTCATTTTGGCTAAATTTCATTCCACCTCCCTTGTTGAAGCTGCTGTTTCTATTTTTTCTTCTCATTGGTCTTTTCCTAGTCAATAATGTCCTGCTGTCTTGCTTATAACTCTAATGGGACTAACTCTAGCCATCTGTTTATTTAAATTTTTGTGAGATTTGTTGTCATTGCATTTTCACTCTTGGGAATGCATTGTATGTGACATATATCACTGTATGTTGCAATATTGTCAAAAAAAATCAATGAATCAGTTAAGATACCTGCCCATGTGAGTAAACTAACAAAAAAAGCATATTTCTAATCCACATACCTAGTTTATCTACCATAAATATGGACCTTCCCTTTACCAATATCTTATACTATCATGCCCCCAAACAAGGTCAGAGACAAAGAAATTTCCTACAGTGGCTTAGGAAGACTGTACCAGTGCCTCTCCCCACTGTTGCTCCCTTCCATCTCATCACCCATTCTGTTTATCATACTTCCTACAACGTCACCTTTCTCTGCAGACTCCCTTAATAAGATTGCTCCTTTATCCTGCACATCCCCTCAGCAAGTTCGTGTGTCCTTTGTAGCAGACGTTACTAGCCTATTTCAAATAAAGGCACCTCAGTTCCTTCTGAAACCCCTGTGCTCAGTGAGGGTAGAGAAGCAGGGTTAGTGACAGGTGCATTTGGGAGTCTAAGAAAGCTGATAAATGGGGAAGTGTGTCATCAGGGAGTGATCCCATAAAGTGATCAATGAGAAAACCTGTTAGTAATCATGGAAGAATGGGCACCAGCCAACAGCCGTGGACGCCTGTCTGCCCACTCATATAATATTCCACTAAATGCAAGAATTAGTAAAAACCAAAGCGCAAATCTGCAACACAGAGGTCAAAATGTTTTAACTTATGAAGATGACCTAGGAAGACTATAAAGGTTCACTCTAATAATCTGATATTTCTAGGGAAAAAAGGAGATTGATCTCAAGGTCATACATGGCCAGAAAATATAAACAAGTCTATATTTTTTAGAATAGTGTATATTATCTATGATGTAAAAATTATACTACACAGTGTAAAAATTTCTGAAAAAATAACCTCATTTTTTTGCAGTATGTATTAAAATCTTTTTGTTGCTAATGGTTAAGAATTACATATTCTCATGATGCATACAAAACATGAAATGAAGGGATGTCTATCCTGGTAGTGGTAAAGTACTATGTGTAAGGAAGAATTATACTGAAGAAATCTTGGTTCTTTTTTTTCTCTGTAATTTAAAAAGGCAGCATTGCAGTCCCTGGTGAATTTTTGTGGCCAGACGAACCTTTGGAGAAAGAATTTCTATCTTTACCAAAAGGAAGCCAGGTAGCTGGCAACGGAAATTAAAAGGGTTCTGTGGAATTACTTAAAACTTGCAAGTGCTACAGTGTACCTCTAGGAAGTGATTAGATGCTTTCAGATTTCAGAAGCATAACCTGCCGCACGCATGGCCTGTTGCTATGGAATTATACAGTGGATTGGTTTTTAGTGACTGGAGAAAAACCCAAAGGAGGGCAGGATGATGTAGTAAAGGAGGAGGTACATACTGGCTGTAATTATTTTCATGAATATGAACCCAATAACAATGAAATACAACTGTCATAAATATAAGACGGTTGCCATATAGCAGCACAGTAGCTATCTTCAGAGTCTTTAGAAATTAACTATAACATTTCTTACAACAATTTTCTTGAAACCATTCAAAACAATTCTATTTTGACCTATCTTGTCCCAAGTAATACACAGAGGTATAAAGGCGATTGAGTCATTCATTAAGTGACTCTAATGTAATCAAGTCTAAAATCATCCCCAAGGGCATTGCATACCAGAAGGGGACCTGACAGTTCATCACTGCTGCAGGCTGGCGCTGGCCGTGAATTACAATTTGTGCATGTCTTGCATGTCCCAATAAGGGTGCTTAAATAATTCCAAAAAGTGTTGCTGCTGTTTGCCATTCTTCAAACACTTGTGAGAAATGTCTAGATATGTTTTTAATGAACATAACAGAACAAAGAACCTAATAAATAATACAGATAGAATTATTGAAACACCACTTTTATAACTAATAAAAGGCATAAGCCTGTTACCCTCTCAGGTCAGTTTTGCTCTAGAAACTGCCTCTTCAAAATGCTGATGAAAATCGCATGCCACAAATATGTAAACATAAAAATAACAACAAAAATATTTTCTCTTTTTTGAGAAAAGAGGAAGTATTTAAAATTAAACACAATTAAAACCTTAATTATTCAGTAACTAAAATTGCATTTATTATGTGTCTATTAATAATATGTATGTGGAAAATCAGTACAAATGTGTTATAAGCTATAGAAAGTAAGCTATTTCTTTTATTAAAGTCTAGTTAACATACAGCACTATATTAGTTTTAGGTACATACCATAGTCAACATTTATATTCCCTATGATATGATCATGACAATGTTGGTCTGATAAACATATGTCACCATACAAAGTTATTGCAATAATACTGACTATTTTTTCCTAAGCTGTATATTATACCCCCATGACGTTTTTTATATAACTAGAGGTTTGTACCTCTTATTCCCCTTCACCTTTCCCCCAATT